>NC_057796.1:33351787-33443102 GCF_018294505.1 Triticum aestivum | reverse complement strand
AAAACAAAGAAAACAAAACAAAAGAAACCAATGCAAAAGAAACCAAAACAGAAGAAAAGGAAAAACAAAATAAGAAAAGGAAAATTAAAAGGAAGAAGAAAAGGAAGAAGAAAAGGAAAAAGAAAAGGAAAAACAAAATACTTGGCAGTGCTCAATAATCTTATTTTTTAATTCCTCCTCCTCTATGTCCCCTTAATCTTATTTTTTAATTTCTTTATACTTAAAGAATTTTTACTACATGCAGGAGTGACATATGGCGGACGATAGAGCCGAGCCGCTTAGGGATCCGGAGGCTGAACGTTATTTAATGGGCATCATCAACAACCAGATTCCTTATGTGCCGGGCTCAAAATATGAGCAAGAAGAGGATGTAGTCTCTTCTTTTCTGAACCTTGACGGTGGAACAGAGATTGTCGATGATCAAGAAGGTGAAGGAACGGACATTGTCGACGGAGGTCAACCGTCAACAAACGACGATCTCGAATTGCAAGTAGCAACCACCTCCGGCGAGGTATATATATACATTGAGCCTCTCGTGATACAAACTTACTAAAATGTGAATACATATGTATTAACGCGCGTGACTCTCTTTCTTTTTTTAGCCCTCCGGATCGAGTACGACGAAGCGTGGCAAATCCAAGGCGATGAAAACAGGAGAAACATATGCCATTGAGTTTGTCAGTGAAACCGGCAAGCCCCTACAGCACACCTCAAAGTTTATCAACCAATGCGGAGTCGTTGTTAGAGACAACGTCCCGATCACCGTCCAGGAATGGAAGGAGCCAAAGAAGGCATGTCTTGGTTTCAGTTTTGTCGACAAGAGAACGAAAAAGGATTGCTGGAGAAAGCTTATGGAACATTTCATTCTACCTCCGGAATACAACAAAGTTGATGAATTCGGTAACGAGGTTCCGGGTGGACGTCAGAGGAGGAGGCTAGTTAAAGAGTTCGCTCTTCAGAAGATGGGCGAAGCATTCCGGAACTTCAAGAAAAATTTAACCCGTGACTATGTCAACAAGGGCAAGACTCCGGATTTCAATGGACAACATGAGAAACTGAAAGATGATTGGCCAGAATTTGTGAGGCAAAAGCAATCGGAGCATTTCAAGGAAATATCGAAAAAAATAAGGATAATGCGAGTAACAAAAAGTTCCATCATATTATGGGGCCAGGAGGATACCGCCTTTCGGAGCCTAGGTGGCAGAAGATGGAGGAGGACCTGAGGGTGCGAGGAATCCCTCTAGGTACAGAGGGATGGGACCCAAGGGCCAAAAGCTGGTGGTACGGGCATGGGGGATCGCTAGACCCGGAGACAGGGGTGTGTGTTCACCGGCAGAGACAGTTTGCTCCCACCCAAGCCCTTATTGACGCAATGACCCAAGCTCAAGAGGGCTTGATCAAGTTCAACAGAGAGAAAGACGCACTGACAACAACCCTCGGGAATGATGAACACGGAGGACGTGTACGAGGCAAAGGCAAAGTTCCGTGGAAAGTAGGGTTTTCCCAGGACAATGACCCGTACTGTTACAGAAGCCGTAAGAGAAAGATGGACCGGGATGCAGATCTTATGACGAAGTTTGCATCGGAACTCCATGAGTTGAAGCAGACCGTGCATGAACTAGTAAAAGAAAAATCGGCTGCAGGGCCGCATGAAGATCATGAAGCGGATCGCGGAAGCCAGCGGCGGAGAAGCAGCGTGGCTTCCACGGATGCCCCGCCTGGTGCTAGTGCACCAATGATCGAGATTCGTGCACCGGAGCCTCACTACCCCGTGGATGATGTAAAGGAGATGAAAGAATGTGATCTGCATTATCCCGTGGGGAACGTTTCCACGAAGGTAGCTAGCGGCAGTGCTTTACCCTGTACACCTGGAGCACTCCACCACAACAACCCCATTGCATATGGCTATGCTCGTGTCACGGTGGAAGACATACTCCAAGGGTTTGAGGACCTGGAGATTGACAAACCTACACCCGAAGGGGAGAGAAGACTTGGAGATGTCAAGCGCCAGATCATTCTATGGAAAAAGAAGTACATAGTGTTTCCAGGCGACGCGCCAAGGCTAGCAAGTCCACCCCCCTCCGATGGTGGTGGTGGTGGCGGTGGTGGTGGTCGTGGTGGTTCACCTACACCTCCTTCACGCCATTCGACGCCGTCCCCCGATCCACAACCTCCGGCGGGTACGACGCCCCCCAATCCTCCTCCGGCGGGTACGACGCCCCCCAATCCACCTCCGGCGAAGAAGCAAAAGCAGGCGGACAGCAAGGAAACCCGCTCCTGGACTATTAACCCGGACCCTTATGTACCTAAGACAACAAGGGTACCGGAGCCATCACTGAAGCCTCTCCTCCCAAGGCCTGGGGAACTTAGTGAAGCTGAAACCAAATTGGCCGCGTCTGCTGATTATGAGAAATGGAAGGCGGATATGAAGGCGATAAAAGAGCCTGAGCCCAAGCAAGTATTCACTGAGAAGCAAAAGAAGTGGGCTAAGGATTTTTTGACGACACCGTCCCAAGCCGAGCTGAATATGCCCGACGACTATGGACATGAACTTCGTAGGCAAGCAAAAATATTGAAGGAGGAGAAAGAAGAAAGTAAAAAAAGCGGGAAACAAGTTGACCAGCTCGGGATGCAGAAGAAACAATCGATCCCCCCGCTCATAGTGAAAGCCGGTCCGGAAGAGGACCCCGAGATCATAGCAGCTGCGGCAGCACTTGGATTGACTGTAGCGAGTGCCATGAAACAAGCGTCCGAGATGGGTTTGACTCTTCGTGCCTTCTTAGGCCTTGAGGATGCGCCAGTATGTGAGATAGCATTACAATATGTGCGGAATGGGCCTCTCGTCGAGCCTGCGCGGGAGAAGAGTCTACCACCACAAATGCGAAATCTGCTACGTTGGTACAAGCAATTCATAACATGGGCCGACAAAGAATATATTTATGCGGATGTTACAGAGGAGCATCACACCAAACGGTACTCTGTACAAGTTCATATGAGTGAATTGTTCCAGCTGTTCAACCTGCGCGACCTCGACAAATCTATGCTGAGTTGCTACGTTCTGTAAGTGATTTATTTCTACCTCATCTCGTTCTTCATTGCCTGCACTATATATATATATATATATTGTCCTAACTATATTGTTGCGTACGCTATTATGCAGATTGAAGATTTGGGAATGCAAAATAAGAAACATCGTTAATGGAAATGTGTTACAATATCACCCCGAAGACGTGGAGAAAGACTTGTACAAGTTTCTTAGAAAGCATCAACTCAAAAGTCATATTCTATTTCCTTACCATTTTGGGTGAGTGTTTCTCTCTTGTGCCCATTCTCTTTTGTTTACTCCATGCATGGTATGTCTAATCGATGAGTTATGCATGACTGTGCATGTAACGTGTCCGCGGGTTCCACTGGATTCTGCTAAATATTGAACTTCACACCTCCAGAGTTCTAATCATGGACTCTATGGATTCGGATCCAAAGCGTTGGGCCGACATGAGAAAAATGCTGCAAAAGTAATTATTTTCAATCATTTGAGCTCTATATCGATCGGTCTCTTTCATTCATTTCCTAATATCAAGTAACTAATAACTCGCTTGTTCATTTAATTTTCTTTGCCCTGTAGGGTTTGGAGACGGTTCTCAGAAGAAATTGTCGGTGAATTCAAACATGAGCTAGATTTTAGAAGGTTAGTTAATGTGGATAAGCAGCCACCGGGGACCAATCTATGTGGATACTATGTTTGTGAGAACATCCGGAGACTAACCTCTGAGCGGAAGGCATCGGATAGCGTGCGGAAGGCGACGGATAACTTGCGGAGGAGGCTTAGTCCAGAAGCTCGCTTCCGACCAATTCAAGATGAATTAGCAGGATTTTTCTTGAGGGAAGTCATCAATCCTAAAGGAGCACACTATACCGAGGACGTAGACATTTATATGCATACCCGAAATTGAAACTTGTTCGAAGTTGTATATGGTCCTCCATCCTAATTGTGTATGGAAACTTGTTCGAAGTTGTATATGGTCACCCGAGATTGAATATATATTATATATTCCTCTTGAATTCTTCTTGTTTGAAATTTCATATGCATGTATATAGTATCGTAGAATATGTGTACTGAAACTTCATCAAAATTAAAACAAAACACAAAATAAAATATAAAAGAAATAAAACACTACAAATTAAAAAGAAACCAGGTTTAGGGGGGCTAAAACCCAAAACCTGCGGACGAGGCCTTTAGTCCCGGTTAGCCACGAGAACTGGGACTAAAGGTCCTCCGCCCCGACGGACCCCTGGCGGCCACGTGGACGGGCCTTTAGTCCCGGTCAGCCACGAGAACCGGGACTAAAGCCTTTAGTCGCGGTTCGTAAGAGGCGCGACTAAAGGGGGGGGTCTTTAGTCGCGCATATTTAGTCCCGGTTGCACAGCCGGGACTAAAGGCCTTTGCGAACCGGGACTAAAGGGCTTTTTTCTACCAGTGATTGCTCAGAAAAATATAATAATTCGGAATATGATTTCCATTCGTCTGTCAGGTGGCTCTATCACAGTGAACGTGGAACCATCCCCCTCCATTTCACCTGTTCGAAAATGCCTAACACCGAGAATACTTTCCCGGATGTCTTCCCTCTTCGCCAGTAACGTCTTGTACCGCGGTAGAACACCCCTAGCACTGCGTGTTGTCATGTCATGCATCTGTTTGCTTGTATTTACTGTTTCTTTCCCCTCTTCTCTCCGGTAGACCCCGAGACCGGTGCTGCCCTTGTGATCGACTACTTCACCGACGACTCTTCTTCTTTTCAGTAGAGCTTCTAGGCAAGCCCCCCCCCTTGATCACTCCGATATCACCCATTCCATTCTCTCATGCTTGCATTAGATTTTGCAACTATAATTGATTGCTTGATGCATAGCCTGCTTTTGTACCTGCTCTTGTACCTTACCTGCTTATCCTAAACTGCTTAGTATAGGTTGGTTGGTGTTTCACCAGTGGCACCCACCTTTTCCCAGTTGCCCCGACTTGTTGACCGATGACTCGATCAATGTAATCGATGACCAGAGCGCGACACAACACCTCACCCCCTTTAGTTGTACTACTCTACAGAGTTACCATCGAGTGCCGAGGGTGATACCTCGTACATCACTTCTGATGAGATCTCTGTAGTGTAGTTAAATAGTCGTGGTCTACGAAGGGTGATTCCTTCTTCACCACTCCCGATACGACTTAGTCGTGCAGCCCCTCAAGTGTGAACCTCGAGGGTGATTCCTCCTCGTTCGCCTTGACGGTCACATCGAGTGGAATACATCGAGGGTGATTCCTCGAGTTTTCTCCCTTGATGTTTTGGACACAAGCTTACCTTGACTTTACTTCTGTTCCCTGTGAAAGTTGGGTGGGCCCGGGGAGCACCCGCGAGATTTACGGTGGTGGCTGGTCGTTTAGCGATATCACCCAGGAGGTGGTGATAGCTCTGGACTTGTCCCGACAGCCATCACCTCTTTAAATAATGCACTAACAGGTTTGTGAATTTGATCTGAGTGGGCAACTAGCCTATACGCACTAACCGCCACGCGAGAATAGTTATGGGCCTCGACGTGGTACGTTTTATCCAAAAACTCTGTCAGACATCCAGTTCAGCATTGCGGCAAGGCTGGGCCGGCTCCATCCAGGCAGAGGTGGTGCCTGGTACGCCCTGCTCGCAATGACCCAGAGTGCAAAGGGTGATGGACCCAAGACCCCGGAGGGCTTAGGATGTAGATAGGCGGGGACCTCTTTGTCGGAGATATACCCCGCGGTGTAACCCGGCTGGATGTATGACCTAGCTGGATCTTGGCGATTCACTAGTAACCCGCCCGATCTTGGCGACTCATTAGTAGTCCGGCGGGCGGGTCAGATGAACGACAAGGCCCAAGGTCCAGTAGGCCGGTTCATATGATGGTGGGCCGGCTTAAGAGGAAAGGCATAAGGAATATTCTCCTAGAAAGGAAGCAAGACTAGGACTCCACTTGTAATAGAGTAATCCTAATCCAACTAGGACTAGTCATGTAAACCACCCCTTCACCATATATAAGGAGGGGCAGGGCTCCCCAAAGAGGGACAAGCAAGAAGAAACAATCTCCAGGGCTAGACACAAAGAGCCGGTTTACCGGCGACTCTCTCGTGATGATAATGAGACCTAGCCACAAACAACATGTAGGGTTGTTACCGGATGATGTTTCCCGGGGCTCGAAGCTGTCTAAACCCTTATCTTATATTGTGTCTCTCGATTCCACTCAACCACTCTCAAGCTACCACATAGATGCGTTGGCCTCACGACTAAGTCCTCACCCTATGACATCTGCCGTGACAAATCCACAACACTCTCTATGGACATCAGCTCGCGTCTGGTTGAACGAAGAAGAGCCGGCGGATTCATCACCTGTCCGCAGCATACACCTCGATGATCCGTCGAATCCAACAAAAGATTTCACATTGCGCCGCCGCAAGTCGCGAGTCCGACATGAGTTCAGAAGCCTTCCTTTGATTACACGTCGGGCCGTGCGATCAAGCGATCTGTCCAATCCTAAGTTTTCATCAGGGACAAATCTCTGCTGAGACCAATTAAATCAGTTTGACTTTTATGGGCGCATCAATCAAGTTTTTCGCCGCTACTTCATGTGTTCAGTCTCATGTTTCAAATATGGAGGGAAGCAACTATATTTGCGGCTGCTAATTTTTCTGACATGAAGACCGAATCACATGCGAAGAATCCTCAAGGACTAGTACTAGTACATAACGAAGGATAATACTAGTGAGTACTAGTAGATTGGGAAAGGAACAAAAGGAAATTGCTGGATTGGCTCGCTACAACCGGATTAGGTCACAACCCAGGAACGGGCACGACCACAACCCGGTCTCTTTCACCCCGACGGCCGCGGCCTCGTTGGCAAGCCGGCCACCGTTGAGCTGCCGTCTACACGGCCCTGCCGCAGGCTACCGTCTTCACTTTCGAGGCCGCCGCCTCGTCTCGAACCGATGATCCTGAGCCGCCGAGTCACCGACCTCCCTCTGGCCGCTGGTCGCTGCCGCCGCGCTTTGAGCCGCTTCTGCCGCCACAAGTCGCCGCCACCAAGCTGCCTCGCCGAAGCGTCAAGGCGCCCCGGGGTCTAGCCGTCTCCGCTGTGGCCTGGCTCGAGCAGCCACCTCTGTTGCCGCGCCCCGGTCCCCACACCCGTGTGATAAAGCCGCCGGCGTCCGTCGTTGCTGTCAAGGCCACGGCCGTCCTGCCTCCGCCGGGGATGAGCCGCCTCCGCCGCAGCTCTGGAGCCACCCACACGGCCTCCCGGTCGTCCGCCTCGGCCGTCGCCTTGGCCTTCACTTCCGCACAGCGCCATGAGCCGCCCGGTCGCCTTCTGGACCGTCCTGCATCAAGCTGCCGCTGGAGAGTCGCCGTCGAGCCTCGCTGCTCCTGAGTCGCCTTCATGCCTCGCCTGATCCGGCCCTGGTTGCCTCCCGCACCATCGAGTCGGTCGCCAAGTTATACTCCGGGCCGCCACCGCGCGAACTAGTGTCCGCAGTGATGAGCCGTCTGACGCATCCAAGGTGTTTGCCTCAACCCGCCGGTTCGCCGGCGCCTCTCCACTGCCGCGGCAATGATGCCTTGAGCCGCTACCGTGGCCTTGAGTCGCTGCTTCTGAGCCGTCTGTGCCGTTGCTCGTTTTTCACTTCTGAGTCGCCGGTGCCGTGCGTGCTTCTGCCGTAGCTCGTTGGACTACACTATCAAAACTACAGTCTCAAAACTGCTGTAGGAAACGAACAAAGATCAAAGGAAAATGCTATGCTACTATGGTGGTCAAGTCAGCCACAAGAACCAGAATAAACAAGGCAATACTGCCACTTCCACTTTCTCACAAGAAGACAGAAGCAAAAGCAGCTAGTATTACAGTACTAGTATAGCATGGCGCCAGAAGGATCACACGGTCAAGGAATCAATTAGGTGTGCTCGTAGTACTCCATGAAGACTAAAATACTGGCACATCTACACTGATATATTTGGTCCGATTAAATTCTAGCCTATGCACGGATCATTTGTCGTCCGGACAAATCAGGTGATATCCATCTGAGTCTATTTTTAACATATATTATTTTTTGTCAAAAAATAATTTATCTTTGCCGTGGTCTGTAATGTTTTTATGCAGGATAATTATTTATGACAAAGGTATTGTTATACCGCGGACGTGGAGCGTGTTCCAGCATAATTTTGCACTGGCGTTCCTCCGGGCCATGCTGCTCGACGGATACACGTGCAAATCGCCGCCTCCGCTGTTCGGTTTACATCCGTCCGCGCATGCGGCCGACTCGTTGTGCGCGCCGGCTTACAAATGGCATGGTCGACTTACCCATCCGCACCGGCTTACCACACTGCAGCCGGTTCACCTGTGATTGATTTCAGCTTCATCCGGTGATCATCAAGTCCGTGACGGATAATTTCCGGCCTAACATATCAGGTGAAATCCATCTAAATCTAGTTTGGACACATATTGTTTTTGTCAAAGAACAATTACGTTGGTTTTTATCTTTTTTATATGCAGGACAATTATTTCAGAGTGGCGTTATATCGCGGATGATTTTCCTTGCCGTGCCGATCAATAGAAGCGCCTAAATTGCCGCACTTGCGGACCAATCTATATCAGCACATCAGGGTCACACCCGTTCATGCAAGTTGTCCAATGGACGTATACAAACCGCCGCCATGTGGTCCGGTCTATATTATCAGCCGCCGTCCGCACCTGTCTGCATGAGCTGTTTATTGAGTATAAAGCCAGTCACTGCTCGGGTAGCCTGGTTTTTCTTTCAACAAATTAGAGGCAAATTATCGTATACTATCAACCGCCGTCTGCACTGGATGGCTCAATGGGCAGGCGCACAAGTCGCCGCCGCTACAGTTTGGTTAAACTTCAAACAACCAATTGGAAGGAACCATTGGCCGAGTTGCTGACACGGCTCATACGGGATCATTTATAACCCGCCGCAGTCACCTCAACCTTCTGTGGATTCACACCGTGCTATCAATACCAATGATATACAACTTATGCCGGTTTATATCACGGTCAAATATGGGGAATCTCAAGCCAACTCCTCGAGTCACCTTGAGACTCGGAGGCTACAATGATATGACTCAGCTAATGTTGCCGGTTTTCAGTGAATTCAAGAACCACAGGACGTTGGAGGGAAAGATAACCCGGTCCCGGAGGCTACTACCATATTGATGAAAATTTAAAGGCCGTCAGAAATTTCCGGTTCAAAATGAAGAATGCCGGTTTAAAATCCGGTTTAAGGGAAATCTGTTCTCCCATAAAGCTCTGAAACTCTCAAATCTGGTTTAAGAATTTCCGGTTCAAAAAGAATTAATCTCTCGCAAGTTCGAGTTTAAAGGTCGTCGAAAAATTTCCAGCTGAAAATGAAGATTCCGGTTTAAGACCCGGTTCAAGGGAAAGATGTCTCCCATAAAGCTTTGAAGCTCTCAATATCCGGCTTAACATCCGATTCAAGAAGAAATATCTCTCGCGAAGTTCGAGTTCTCAGAAAAGTTAAAGGGACCAAAGAGAGTCTGTTGCAAAAGCACAACTCAAACATAGGCACCCATTGAGCACAGCTCAAAATATTGCTTGGGGGCTTTTTTGTTCTACAAGAACAAAGAGTCTATAACCTTGTAATAGTCTATAAAAGCCAGGCTTGGAAGCCAGGTGTATTCACCTAAAACCCCGGGTTATCCTCCCTTTTTAAGTAAGTCACTCCGCCCAGGTAATCCTGGTAAGTCAATCTTATACAGACCCTAAACTTGTCACAATTAAAATGACGATTGGTTAATGTGAGGCCCATCTTATAAGGCTTTGTAAAATGGTTTAACTCAGTGGCTTGGCAGCCCATGAAAAGCCTCGTTTTTTGGCCTGGCAGCCCATGAAAAGCCTCGCTTTTTGCATGTTTTCTTTTGAAATCTTTTGGCGGTTTATTTTGGTGAGGTTTATAATAATCTGGTGTTTACTGACCCGGTCTGGCCTTTGACTATAAGTTGCCAGTACAAAATTACAAGATAACCGGTGTCTATTGACCCGGCTTGGCTTTCGACTATAAGTTGTCAGCGCACGATCAGCTATAATCCGGTGTTTATTGACCCGGCTTGGCTTTTGACTATAAGTCGCCAGTATGAGATAAAATAATATCCGGTGTTTATTAACCCGGCCTGGCTTTTGACTATAAGTCACCAGTATGAGATAAAATAATATCCGGTGTTTATTAACCTGGTCTGCCTTTCGATTTTAAGTTGCCAGTATGCGATAAGATAATGACCGGTGTTTATTAACCCGGCTTGGTTTTGTTCATAAACCAGCAATCTATGATAATTGCCGGTGTTCAAAGTTTGAGTTATCACCCTTACTGTAGGAGATATGCCCTAGAGGCAATAATAAATGATATTATTTATCTCCGAGTTCATATTATGTTTATGTTCCATGCTATAACTGTTGTGGTTCCCGAGCCCGTAGATCCATAAAGGCTCTGGGGAGAACCCATATGCACGTGTGGAATAATAAACGATAAATTGTATTCCTAGTCGTGCCTCTAAGACTAGCTCAAGTGTTGCATGATGATTATGTTTTCCCAATCATGGGCATGTCTATGCCAAGCAACTTTGAGGGCACAATGTCAGGAAGGACATTTGTGTTGAATCGACCCGAATTGATGTTATGCTATGAGATACATTCATCACAAGTTAATGGTTTATAACACAGAGATAGTTAATGTTTGCATAATTCCTTATAACATGAGAGTATCGAGTTTCTTCATGCTTGCTTCATGAACTTTGGGGTTTGTTAAACGTCATCCGTAACTGGATGGCTATTACGGCGGCTTACGGGTTCATGGGAAAGTGTTAAGTAACTTGATAGCTCGAGATTGGGATTTGCTCCTCCGACGCTGGAGAGATATACTCGGGCCCTCTCGGTGTTACGGTATCCATCATCGTCTGGCCAAACACTTTGTGATTTGATCACGGGGATGCCGGAACACGATAACGAGAAAAGAGAACAATACCGGTAGCGAGGTAACTAGCATAGTGGACAAGTTGTTGATCCACGGGAATGCCAACATGTCTCACCTCGGGTATTTGTACCATATCACGAAGCAACAGGAATAGCTCACTGCAACTGGAGGTTCACTCGAATATTCATTCGGGTGGGTATAGGGGTCAATATGGGTGTCCACGGCTCCGATGTTGATCATTGATCGGAAGGGGTTCCGGTTCATGTCTATACTTCACCGAACCTATAGGGTCACACGCTTAAGGGTCAACTATCTGCTGAATACTAGACAAGGAGTCTGAGAGAAAATCACCGAAAAAGTTTCGGACACCGAAAAGTTTCGGACAGCGGAAAAGTTTCGCAGAGAGAGGTCACCGGATGAGTTTCGGTGAAACCGAAAAAGTTGTTCCGGGGTATGCCATTAAGTCAAAATGGTTTCGGCACATGCCTGATAATTCTTGGAGGGTGCCAGAATCATTCTGGAAACTTTTTGGAATTTTCAGAAATAAAAACCAAAAATGTTTCGGAGCTGCCGGTACCGCTTTGGCTGTTTTTCGCAGATGAAATTCACTAATCTGAAATTGTTTCAGAACAAATCCAAAATCATTTTAGTGGGTACTGGAATTATTCTAAGACCCACAGAAATATTTTTGGATTTAGTGGACGCGAAAAATTGTCTTCATGAATAGTGAAAACGCATTCTTGTTTGCTTTTCGCAGATGAAAATCACTAAACCGAAATTGTTTCGGAACGCGTTGAAAATTATTTTAGTGGGTACTGTAAATGTTCTGAGCCCACATAAATATTTTTAGTTCGAACGGACGCTGAAAAATGTCGTCATGAATAGTGAAAGTGCTTTTTGCTTGGCTTCTTGGAGAAGCCACCTTGAGGGCCTTTTTGGTATTTTCCCCTTGGCTTCTTGGAGAAGCCACCCTTGGGCTTGGCCTATAAATAGGGGTGGAGGGGGCTGCCTAAAGGATCATCCCTTCTCACATACAATTGCCATGCATGATTTGGCTTCTCTCTCCCTCCCAGCGAAATAGTTTCGTAGAGCCAAAAGGCTGTCTGGGTTCCGGTGGGAACTAGTTCTGGACGGCGAAGCCCTGCCGGATAGATGACACCGTATGTGTGTAACTCTGTAGAGAGATCGTAGTTTCGGTTTTAGTTTGTGAGTGCCTCCCGAAGGGCTGTCCATGTGACCGTCCGAGTTTCGAAGGTCCTCCCGAAGGGCTGTCCGAGTTACCGTTCGAATTTCGAAGGTCCTCCCGAAGGGCTGTCCGCGACACCGTCCGGGGGCTGTTCGACCGCCTCTCGGAGGGCTGTCTGAGGAGCAGATGAGGGTATACATCCTCGCGGTTGGGAGGTTGTAAATCCTAGCTGCGGGGATCTGCACCGCTGATCGTCATCGACTCTACTTCCCGCTATGCTACGAGTCGGTAACGAAAAAGATCAAACCTTGTATGAAGTCTCCATAGTGGTCCTGGGCTAGTGCGTAGGTCGGCAATTTTTTGTTTTCTGTGCGTTACCCCTTCAGTGGCATCATGAGCCGTGCTATGCGTAGATGCAGGTTGGGATCTAGAATACATAGAGATGTACGGGTATTGCATAATATAATTAGGTAGTAGATGAGATCTATTGCTGAAAATTATTTATGCGGGTGACAGATGAAATCTGTTACCCGATGTTCTTGTTGCTTCCCTAGAATCAGCGTTTGCTCAATCTCGAGACAGCATGGTGGAATTTGACAAAGTTCTGGCAATCCGTGATCCTGATTGATCATGGAAGTGCTATCAGTTCTTTGGGTTCTGCCATAGTCAAAAGAAAGATGAAATTCGCAGACGACAGGGCAATGCAGATATGATCTGCACGGGGGTCATGCGTATGACGAAGTTTAGTATGGGGTTCGAGATTTTATTGTCTCGTGCTTCATACACCCTGCAAAGTTAATCTAGCGATATGAACTATCATACTTGATGATGAACGTTGGTCGCTGCGGTTTATGTCAAAACCTTAGAAGCCACGTAAAATAAATTTTGCATAAACCGATTAGAGGCGTCTAACTTGGTTTTGCAGGATGTGCATGTGATGTGGTATAGCAGTGCTCATACTAATTCGATTATGTATGAGATGACTATATGATGTAATTTGATTAACATGACCTGCGTGTCATGATTCGGCATGATGGCTGGAGCCATATGACTGCACTTTAATGACATGCGTGTCAACCTTAAGTAATGCATTAATTTTATACGCTATGGAGATAGCAATATTATCTGGTGCATCGACAAGGTGGTGGCAATCTTCGCGAAGGTGAACACCGACATGAATGCCGAAGATGAAGAAATGAAATACTTCTCCGTCAGAAAGGGCTATACCGTATCATGCTGTTATGAATTGCCTGAGATGTTTATCCCTTATGATGCACCCTTCTTGATTGCGCGGTAGTCGCTTTTATTAGGGTGATCTCTCACTTAAAATATCAAGTAGTTAGTGTTCTCCCAAGTGTAGCACCGTCACAGCACCTATCTTTTCGGGGTGCGCCATGGATGCATGGGTACGAACGATTAGAGAAGTGTGAGGCGGGTGAGGTCGGACCTCGCAGCAAGATCACTTGGTTGTCTTGACGTTCATGGCAGGATCGTCCTGAGCTCGGAACACACGCATCGAAAGATGAGCAAGAGTCACATAGAGATGTGATCGGCAAGTTGGCCTACCGATTAAAATTCCCGTTATGAGATGATGATTCTATGGCGATGAATTGAAGTCTGGATCTTGTATCACTCAAAATTAATTGTGAGAGATATTGATTTGAGTGGGAGCGCACTGTTGAATTAACATGTTTAATTCTCAGTGCAATTAATTATGAACACTGTCTAAGTGTTTCTTGCATAATAGTTGTAGAATAATGGCTCGCATTTCCACCTTCCCTATTAAAATTGAATAGCTGTTAAATATCTGGTTAAAACTTTACGATTGGTAACGTAATATGAGGATTGTCCTCAAAAGTGCCGAGAAGGACTTTGTCCTATCGCATGCTTTTCGTATCCTCCCGCTAATGCTATGGATCATGTGACTCTCGTCCTTGATCCAAAAGCTAGAACTCTGTTACGGTCAAGTGGAATATGTTTGCTTCCATGAAACCCAAACTTCGAAAGTTGGGATAGTTATATGATATTCATGGAACTGCAAATTATTTTCAGATACAAACAAAGCAATGTTTGTTTGCAAGTATTAGTAAAAGTGTTTACTATGCATTTGACTGTTGGGAAAGGGATCCAGAAGAACGCCTGTCATATAATGAAAGGTGAATAAAACAACAACTTAAAGAGAAAGGAAGTGTCCAAAGGGTGTTAGTATGACTTACACGCCTAGGAAGTCCGGGGCTAATGCCACTCTTAAGTTGGGTGCTTCTTCTGAGTGTAGGAGAAATACTAAAAGTTAAACTGTTAGAAGTATAAAGGCAAAAGGAAAGAAGACTGGAATATCCAGCTCATGTATGAATGTCATACAAGTTTTTGATGTATAGAAGGCTGGTCAATGATATAGTTCTTGCGAATTATGGTTAAACATGTTAATCATTAATTCTTGGGTATTGTGAGTTCATCACAAAATCGCCCGCTCGATTGCATTCTGTTGCAACTCGATGTAAGAACTACTATGGCCTGAAAGACTAGCTAGAAATGAGGTTAAGGTATACACAGGGAACATAGTAAATGTTACTATACCTTCCATCGGTGTATTGCCGTCCGTATTTATTTTCATAATTCATTTAGAGTTTTACAAACTCTATCCCATTGCATAAGGTATCTTGCAAGAAGGTTGTTCATAAGAGAACTTTTTATGTTCGATGTTATGAATAACACAAGGGCCGTACTTTCATTATGAATGAGATGTATGTTATGAATATTGATAATAATACAATACCTCTGGGTTTACTTTCATAATTCATTTTAGAGTTTCATACACTCTAGCCCATTGCACAATGTTTGTTGCAAAAGAGTTGTTCATAAAAACAACAATTGTTGTTAAGTATTATGAATAACATGAAGGGCCATACTTCCATCCAAGATGGCATGTATGTTATGAATATTGATGGTAATATGATACATCCATAACACTGACACTAAATGTCGCAAGACTAAAAGAATACCACACAAGTGTGGCACTACATTTGGTCACATTGGAGAACCCGCATGGAAAATTCCATTATGATGGATTTTGAAGTCTTTTTGATTTTGAATCATTTGACACTTGCAACTTTCCTCCGAAAAGTGAAGTGACTGAAATACCGTTCACAGGCCATAAGGAACGAGCAACAAACTTATTGGTGATCATACATTTTGATGTGTGTAGTTCAATTAATGTTGTTGCAAGTAGTGGATTTATATATCTTCAGAAATGACTCAAGTAGATATATGGATATTTGCTTGATGAGACTTAAGTCTGGATATTTTGAAATCATTCGAAAGGTTTTCAAAAATGAAGTAGAAGTTATTGTAACAAGAAAATTATGTTTCTGCAATTTGATTGCACAAAGGAATATTTGAGTTACATGTTTAGCGAATGTCTGATGAGTTGTGAAAGGGGTTTCATAACTTGCACCTCCCGGAACACCACTGCAAGTGAAAAGTCCGTGGAGATGTAATCTAACCATTTATGACATGGTAAGGTCAAAGATGACATAAATAAATTTGCCATTATCCTTTTTAAGGTGATGCTTTAGAGACTGCGGCTTTTACACTGAAAAGAGCTACATCGGATCTGTTGAAATGAAGCCATGGTATGGTACGCCCAACCATGTTATATCTTTTCTTAACATTTGGAATATGGGGCTTGTGTAAAAGGTTACAAACCTATTCCAAATCAGACAAGTGCTACTTTGTAGGTTATACCAAAATGTTGGGTATTCCTTCCTCACTATACCGAGGCAAATAGTTTTGCCGCGAAATGATGTGCTTTTAAAGAGAATGGTTCTTTCAAAAGGTGAGTGGGAGAATAGTGCAACTCGACGAGATAAACAGTATCTTCGTCATCAGATCAAAGGAAAGAGACCTTGGAAGTAATTCCAGAGTTTCCTACTGCGACTGATACGGAAGTCTCTACAATAAAATGTATGAACTTCGGTCGAACTTGCAGCTGAACCACGTAGGCAAGGCTCGTGCAAACCTCTCAGGTGCGCAAACGAGATATTGTTGTTAGACAACATTATACCTACGATACACAAGGAAGCGTTGATGGGCCCTGAATCCAGAATTGGCTAAATGCCAATACAACCCGAGTTAGTTTCCATATAAGTGATTCAAGATTAAAACCTTGATACACCTTTCGGAAGACTTAGAGTCTAACGAATATTTATGGAACTTAAAACTGATACGGATAAAAATGTTTTATCCATAAAGCTCGACTTGTTGAAATAACAAGTTCAAGAGTTGACTACGATGAGGTAGTTTTCATCGTAGCGATGCTTAAAGTCGGTTCGGGTTGAACCAGCAATTAATACATATTTCAATCATGAGATATGAAACATGGATGACAATAGGATTTCCATCTGATGGAAATGAAACCAAGGACTTGCATGTGTTACAGTCCAAGGCATTTTGTCTATCCAGAGGATGCTAGTAAGGGTGCAAACTTCAGAGTTCCAGCGATGGACAGAAGAGAGCAAAATGGAGTTGGAATCTTCGTGCTTTGATGAAATGGTCAAGGGGGTTTGACTTCATCAATGGGTAACGAAGATGCTTGTAATTCAAGAAAGTAAGTGGGAGCATAATAATATTTCTAAAAACCTTATGTGCTTGGCACATTGGTAATTGAAAAAAAAAATCTTGACACGAATTAGGACTTCATTTGAAAATAGTTTTTCGATGAAGTGCTTAGGCTAAATAGCCTCAATATTAGGCATGATGATCTATGGAGATAGGTTTACCTAATTGGGCTAAGCAATGAATACATATTGACAAGATGCTAAAACCTTTTAGCATTTAAAACGCCAAGGAGTGATTCTTGCCGAAGTCACATGGAAAGAGTTTTTGCAAGACTCGGTGTCCCAAAACACTGATGAGTAAAATACATGATGGAGATTCCACACACTCTTGTGTTTGGATTAATCATGTATTCCATGGTATGTAAAACAACCAGATATGTCCGATACTCCCAAGGTGTTGCGAGTATGGATACCAAAGTGATCAAATTACTGATCATGGGACAACAGTGAAAGATGTCACAGAGTACTAGAGTAAGTACTGATGACATGGTTTTCTCGCAAGCAAAGATCATGAAGAGTTCATTGTAAAATGTTACATCGATACAGTCTTCATCTTTTCTCCATGCGATTTTCGATTTAAATTAAGGGTTTTGTGTAACACACAATGTGGTGGCACAGTTAGTTGGAATTTGTTCAAACTAGTTACTGTGGCGAATTCTATAACAAGGGCTAAGTATGTTGACGCTTTAGAAGCCACAATGAAGATGTTGAATCATATAGTTCATTCATGAACTTAGTATGGTTCCAAGATGGCTTTTGACAATGGGACACTACTGCAGATAGTTGCTCCATAACTCAGTCTGAGGAATCCAGGTTCGACCTGTGATTCACATACATACAAAGCCAAGTCCACACAAAATATGAATTTTGTGAAAACGTGAAAACGCGAGGACATGCAAAGATACACACGGAGCTGAAGTCGTCAGATCCGTTGGACATTAGGCTATACCACAAGCGAAGCATATTTACACCGGTGTGCCACAGGTGTGAAGTGCATTAGCATTAACTAGACTATTGACTCTAGTGCAAGTGGGAGTCTGTAGGAGATATGCCCTAGAGGCAATCATAAATGATATTATTTATCTCCGAGTTCATATTATGTTTATGTTCCATGCTATAACTGTTGTGGTTCCCGAGCCCGTATATCCATAAAGGCTCTGGGGAGAACCCATATGCACGTGTGGAATAATAAACGATAAATTGTATTCCTAGTCGTGCCTCTAAGACTAGCTCAAGTGTTGCATGATGATTATGTTTTCCCAATCATGGGCATGTCTATGCCAAGCAACTTTGAGGGCACAATGTCAGGACGGACATTTGTGTTGAATCGACCCGAATTGATGTTATGCTATGAGATACATTCGTCACAAGTTAATGGTTTATAACACAGAGATAGTTAATGTTTGCATAATTCCTTAGACCATGAGAGTGTCGAGTTTCTTCATGCTTGCTTCATGAACTTTGGGGTTTGTTAAACGTCATCCGTAACTGGATGGCTATTACGGCGGCTTACGGGTTCATGTGAAAGTGTTAAGTAACTTGATAGCTCGAGATTGGGATTTGCTCCTCCGACGATGGAGAGATATACTCGGGCCTTCTCGGTGTTACGGTATCCATCATCGGCTGGCCAGACACTTTGTGATTTGATCACGGGGATGCCGGAACACGATAACGAGAAAAGAGAACAATACCGGTAGCGAGGTAACTAGCATAGTGCACAAGTTGTTGATCCACGGGAATGCCAACATGTCTCACCTCGGGTATTTGTAACATATCGTGAAGCAACAGGAATAGCTCACTGCAACTGGAGGTTCACTCGAATATTCATTCGGGTGGGTATAGGGGTCAATATGGGTGTCCACGGCTCCGATGTTGATCATTGATCGGAAGGGGTTCCGGTTCATGTCTATACTTCACCGAACCTATAGGGTCACACGCTTAAGGGTCATCTATCTGCTGAATACTAGACAAGGAGTCTGAGAGAAAATCCCCAAAAAAGTTTCGGACACCGAAAAGTTTCGGACAGCGGAAAAGTTTCGCAGAGAGAGGTCACCGGATGAGTTTCGGTGAAACCGAAAAAGTTGTTTCGGGGTATGCCATTAAGTCAAAATGGTTTCGGCACATGCCTGATAATTCTTGGAGGGTGCCAGAATCATTCTGGAAACTTTTGGAATTTTCAGAAATAAAAACCAAAATGTTTCGGAGCTGCCGGTACCGCTTTGGCTGTTTTTCGCAGATGAAATTCACTAATCTGAAATTGTTTCAGAACAAATCCAAAATCATTTTAGTGGGTACTGGAATTATTCTAAGACCCACAGAAATATTTTCGGATTTAGTGGACGCGAAAAATTGTCTTCATGAATAGTGAAAACGCATTCTTGTTTGCTTTTCGCAGATGAAAATCACTAAACCGAAATTGGTTTTGGAACGCGTTGAAAATTATTTTAGTGGGTACTGGAAATGTTCTGAGCCCACATAAATATTTTCAGTTCGAACGGACGCTGAAAAATGTCGTCATGAATAGTGAAAATGCTTTTTGCTTGGCTTCTTGGAGAAGCCACCTTGAGGGCCTTTTTGGTATTCCCCCCCTTGGCTTCTTGGAGAAGCCACCCTTGGGCTTGGCCTATAAATAGGGGTGGAGGGGGCTGCCTAAAGGATCATCCCTTCTCACATACAAGTGCCATGCATGATCTGGCTTCTCTCTCCCTCCCAGCGAAATAGTTTCGTAGAGCCGAAAGGCTGTCTGGGTTCCGGTGGGAACTAGTTCTGGACGGCGAAGCCCTGCCGGATAGATGACACCGTATGTGTGCAACTCTGTAGAGAGATCGTAGGTTTGGTCCTAGTTCATGAGTGCCTCCCGAAGGGCTGTCCGTGTGACCGTCCGAGTTTCGAAGGTCCTCCCGAAGGGCTGTCCGAGTGACCGTTCGAGTTTCGAAGGTCCTCCCGGAGGGCTGCCCGCGACCCCGTCCGGGGGGCTGTTCGACCGCCTCTCAGAGGGCTGTCTGAGGAGCAGATGAGGGTATACATCCTCGCGGTTGGGAGGTTGTAAATCCTAGCTACGGGGATCTGCACCGCTGATCGTCATCGACTCTACTTCCCGCTGCGCTACGAGTCGGTAACAAAAAGATCAAACCTTGTATGCAGTCTCCATAGTGGTCCTGGGCTGGTGCGTAGGTCGGAAATTTTTTGTTTTCTGTGCGTTACCCCTTCACTTACGACACTGGCTTGGTAAACCAACATTGTGATCAAATATCACGAACCGGTTTTCAAACCGGGTTATATTATTCAAATCTTTAATAGCCAACATGGCTGGATTTTTATTATGGTTATCAATAACCAATATTATGATTGTGGTTTTCAAAGTTGCTTCAGCGCAATGGCTATTATTTTATCAATGGATATGATTTATTCTACAAAGGAGGAAGTCCCGAATCGCTGCAGGTTTACGACCCGGCACTTGGGCGCTACATTATTCAAATTGAGATTACATCAAATATGCAAGTCCCATGTCACTACCAGCACTTGGGGGCTAATGCAAAGTCATTTTTTGCTCACTTTATTGAAGACCCGACTCATCACATTATAATGAGCCGGCCCTTGGGGGCTACCAGTTGCTCCTGTTAAAAATTCAAGGTACACAAGTTAAATTCATTATATTGAAGGGTTCATTGCTCAGTTGGTAAAGCACAAAGCTCTTAACCTTGTGGACGTGGGTTTGAGCCCCATGGTGGGGGTTACATAATATAATGTTATTTTCAATGAAGTATATATAAAGTCCCTGCTTATTATTGCATAATGACCCGGCCCTTGCGGGCTACACTGGTTGAAGTTTTTATGAGTATATGGCAATTACAAGTCCCAGGCTGTTGCAAGCATGACAACCCGGCACTTGGGGGCTACATATATGGAATATTCAGTTTTTACTAGTGACTGAGATGAACAAACACGGATTTCTTGAAAGTGGTTATTTATATTGAAGTAAGTATTAAGTCATCACTTTGCTCTGCTCAAGACTTGGGGGCTACAGGTAACACGCATCTAAGGGAGAAATATTTTCAAATTCTCAGTTTTGAGCAAACCAGATTGACCCGGCGTCACCAATCATTATGACCCGGTGTCTGCAACAATCATAACCCGGCGTCATCAATAATCATGAACCGGCATTGGCAACAATCATGAACCGGTGTTGGCAACAATCATGACCTCAAATTATCAGTTTTTATAACCCGACGATTTTGGAAATCATAGCCCGGCAAGTTCTACATTTTCAAGCCGGCTGAATATCAGTTGAATATTTGAAGACCAATATTCTTGTCAAGTCAGAGCATTGAAGGCCGAATCAAATGGATTCTTTATTTACAATATTTCTTCTACAAGCAAATTGATTATGAAGCTGGTCTATTGACCCAGATTTCCTAGAAGGAGGAAATGACAAGGACTTCAGGATGATCAGGTGCCGGCTTACAAGAATATTTAACCCGGAGCACAACCTGTCAAATTTGTTCTTGTGTTTATGTTGCACATCAGTTTAACATGGATAAATACAAATTAAACTGGGGGCTAATGTCGGGGATATACCTTGCGGTGTAACCCGGCTGGATGTATGACCCGGCTGGATCTTGGCGATTCACTAGTAACCCGCCCGATCTTGGCGACTCATTAGTAATCAGGCGGGCGGCTCAGACGGACGACAAGGCCCAAGGTCCAGTAGGCCGGTTCGTATGATGGTGGGCCGGCTTAAGAGGAAAGGCATAAGGAATATTCTCCTACAAAGGAAGCAAGACTAGGACTCCACTTGTAATAGAGTAATCCTAATCCAACTAGGACTAGTCATGTAAACCGCCCCTTCAACATATATAAGGAGGGGCAGTGCTCCCCAAAGAGGGACAAGCAAGAAGAAACAATCTCTAGGGCTAGACACAAAGAGCTGGTTTACCGGCGACTCTCTCGTGATGATAATGAGACCTAGCCACAAACAACATGTAGGGTTGTTACCGGATGATATTTCTCGGGGCCCGAAGTTATCTAAACCCTTATCTTATGTTGCGTCTCTCGATTCCGCTCAACCCCTCTCAAGCTACCACATAGATGCGTTGTCCTCACGACTAAGTCCTCACACTAGGACATCTGCCGTGACAAATCCACGACACGCTCTATGGAGACTAGGTAGGGCTAAGACTTGTTGATCTTCCCAGGTTGGGCAAGACCCAGGAAAGTGTGTCCTTCCAGAGTTAATCAAGCGTGTTCGGTAATGTGGTGCACCCCTGCAAGGAAGTTATCTATTCAAATAGTCGTGTCCACTGTAATGGACGCTCGCAGATGTATCCTGATCTATTATAACTAGAAATGGAACCTTGAGATATGTCTTGGATATGATGATGGCTCCGGGATTGCTTTCTCACAGGGAGTCCAGAAAGGATCTCTGGGTGTTAATGATACAACATTTTTGTTAATTATAAAATACTATTCTTTACTCATTCTGCAAGATGGTGGTCTCTAGAAGATGCTAGTCTTCGATAGGCTAGGCCTTTCACCTTCTCTTCTGGCATTCTTCAGTTCAGTCCACATATACAGGTCATTCCTTTAATACTGATGCATACTTAGTCTAGATCTGATGCTTGCGAGTACTTTAGATAAGTACTCGCGGTTGCTTTGCTACCCCTTTTCCCCCTTCTCTCTTATTTCCGGTTGTTGCAATCAGATGACGGATCCCAGGAGTCAGAAGCCACTACCGACGACTACTACTACTCCGAGGGTGCCTACTACTACGTGGAGACCGCCGACGACCAGGAGTAGTTAGGAGGTCCTAGGCAGGAGGACTTGCCTCTTCGATCGTTGATGTTTGTGCTAGCCTTCTTAAGGCAAAACTTGTTTAACTTATGTGTGTAGTGAGATATTGTTGCTTCTGCTGACTCCTTTGTATTTGAGCTTATGTATTCGATCCCTCGAGGCCCTTGGCTTGTAATATAAAGCGTGTATGATGTTTGGAGTTGTATTGTGATATCTTTTAGTGACTCCCTGATCTTTGTCGTACACATTTACGTGCATGATTAGTGTACGGACAAATCGGGGACGTCACACAATGATTGTAGTATGTGTATAAACTCAGATTTTGAATGGTATGTTGTACATGCATTGCTAATTTAACCCAATTGAATTTCTAACCATGGCAACAATGCTCAGTTGTTTACTTTAAATGGTTCTCAAGCTGAGAAGCAGAAGTAGGTAGGATGCATGTTCTGAATTCTTGCACGGAGATTCAGACAATACTATGGTTGAGATTGCTAACCGTGACATTGATGTATAATATTTCCCAAAATATCTAGGACGCTATGAAAAAATTTAGGTTGTCAACGACGGCCTCTTTGCCAAACTGGCTACCCAGAGTACCTCTATCCGTAGTTTTTTTCATCAGAGACTTTTCTCCCATGTTGGTCATGACTAGAGTTGATTTATGTTACTTGGGTGACAAGTGAGTTTGTGGTGATCAAGGTGCCTAGATTTAATTGCAAAGTGGGAAAGATGCAATCAGTTTTTTTCTTCTCCATAGCAATGCATGGGCATTCAACCACTTATCTCTTTATGTAGAAAAATGCATGTATTGTGCGTGTATGATACTTTAAAAAATGGATAATTAAGTTTTTGGTTAAGACGAATCTTGATAGCATCACATACATGAGTGTTCTCCCATGATAACGCACGGACCCATGAGCTAAGCATTCTCTGGTTGCAACGCACGAGCATTTTTGCTAGTCCCACCAAAACTAATAAATGGCCACCATAATATGATAACAACATGAATCACCCCCTTTAGACTGGCCATATTGGGAGAAACTTGCATAGTATAACATAGGGTTTAGTTCAGCAATTTTGCTTATGTGACATTTAGTTAACGAGGCGAGAGGTAATTTGAGTAACATAGCTGGTGACCGTAACATAGCGCTTCATCTGCACCCATCACCTGAAATGTGGACCCCGTGCGGGGTTCACACTTCAGGTGATGGGTGCATGCTTCAAATGTGCATGATGATTTTTGCGTTACCATGAACCGATCGACTTGAGCATTGTAAGATCATGATGACCTTACCTGGAAGGTCTATGGACACCATTCCCTTCAACCGTGCATGATCAATTTTATGTCACCGACTCGAAGCAAACATATTTGACTTTGACACCATTCCCTTTTAACAGTGTATTTTGACACGGAGGGTTGGCAGCTGAGGTGTTGAACAAAACGCCTTCAGTATATCTAACTAGCTCAAGGTTTAACTGACATCTCAATAGCCTTGATGCGACAAATATATCAATATAAAGTATCATTATTGAAGAAAAATCGCATATTGATGGCACGAAAACACCAACATTGAATGAGAAAAGGATTACATTTGGTGTTGTGGTAAAAAGCTTTGAGATGAACTAAAAATATTATAACTGGAAACATGAGTTGGGAACAACCAGTATCCCTCATATTATGGATGAAACTGAGATTAAGTCAAAAACTTTATTTTGATCAGAGCAACTGGTAAATCTGATCAGGCCCAAGGGACTAATTCTCCGCTGCTGCATAACATGGTCCTAAGAACACTGGTGTATACACTTCCACCGTAAGGTGGTCAACACCAGTAAGTTTGTCAAAATCCACCTTGATGATACCACTTGCAAGAGCAAACTCCCAAGTCCCACCAGTAACAGCCAACTGACCATTAACACCCAAGGCGTTTCCCATCACTTGAAGGGTGGATCCTTTGAACCTGCGCATGAAACATGGCATACAATAATATCATGTTAAATAAAGGAAACAAAAGATACTAGGAAAGGTAACCCTCTTTTTGAAAATAAGTGAGCTTTTTTCCAAGCTTTAACATCATCATGTTTGATCATACTTACAGAAGAGAACATACCAACATCTGTACCACATTGAATGGTATCATTAGTTTGATCATGAATGAATTATATAATTGTAAATTTTTCGTGCCGCAGGTGTTGCGTACGTTATGGGTCAACTATATCGGATTTGCAAAAGTTTAACTTAGGATAACTCTAAACTGTTCTGTCACTAAAAAAATGAGGATATAAACACTAGATAAGGATATAGTACTTATAAATACGATGATTTAAATACTTGTGATTACCTGCCATCCACAAACACTATGACGTAAGTAGATATCCAGCTACCGGCGCATATGGTGCTTCCTTGTCCACGGGCGACTAGCTTCGCCCCGTTGCCCTCTCCTTCAAATACAGTCCAGTTGACAACAACGTAATGCCCAAACTTGGCCACCTCAAGAAGGGATTTCTGGGTGTCATCACCAGTGCGGCCCAACCACAGGTTGCGGAGGATAGTCTTTCTGTATGTAGTGGGTGCAGGGACGTGCTAATTTTTTTTAAATAATACATTTTTTTTAAATTACAGAAATATTACGCGAAAGAAAGAAATTTCAAAAATAATACACCGTCGGCCCGCTGCAGGCCGATCGGCTAGCAGCAGGCCCAATCGGCCCACAGCAGGCCGATCGGCTAGCAGCAAGCCGACTGCAGGCCCGGCTGGCACGCGGCGGCCTGTGGTTGGTCGGGCCACGTCGCGCGAGGGGGAGGCAGTGGGCTGTCGGCTTGTGCGCCCCTGTCGGCCTACCGCCCGCCGATCGGCCAGCTGCTGGCCGACAGGGGGCTGTAGCCTGACACGTTGGCCGGCCCGGCCTTATCCTCTCCTTCCTTCCTCTCCTTCCTCCATTCTTCTTCTCCCGTTGCTCATTTCTTCTGTGTTCTTCCTTCTCCTCTCTCTACAGAAAAATGGCACCCATTTGTGCACCTAAATGAGCTACATTTTCGCGATTTTGGCACCGTGAATGGGTTCAACTCATTTAGGGCAGCCAAAAGAGGTGTCGATCTACTGACGGGGTAGCTCGTGGTGCTCGTGGTGAGCATTTTGGTGGAGGTGGTGGTGGTGAAGTTGTGGCAGTGTGGTGGTGGTGAAGTTGGGTGGTCGTGGTGGTGACGGGGTAGCTCGTGGTGGTCGTGGCAGTTGTTCGTCGTGCTTCGTTGGAGCCGGAGCACCGGCAGTTTTTCGTTCGTTGTTCGTCGTTCGTCGTTCGCACGCACGCTTCAAGGGTATATTTCAGCCCACATTTTATTTTTTGTAGGTGCTCCGGTAGTATACGTCATTATTGTTATTTGCCCCGGTAGTATAAGTAAATATTTGTGTGCGATTATTGTTATTTGGCCCGGTAGTATACCGCAATATTTTTATTTGGCCCGGTAGTATACGTAAATATTGTTATTTGCCCCGGTAGTATACGTACATATTATTCATTCGCACGCACGCTTCGTTCGATGTGAAATAAAATTTGTGTGTGATTATTGTTATTTGCCCCGGTAGTATACGTAAATATTTGTAGTTGCTACGGCAAATTTTCGTAATATAGTTTTATGTGTGTGAATTGTATTAGTTGTTAGTGGGGATAATAAGTTGTTGGTTAATAGTTGACACGTACACAGGTGCGTGATAAGAAGTTTGAAACATGAAAAAAAAGTTCGAAAGAAGAGACAAATATTTTAAAAAATTGATTAAAATTAAAAATACATCAACATGGGCCATATAATGGAAATAAAATGAATTATCATATTTATCGGTTATATTATTATTATTTGAGGCCTATTTATTATTAGTAAACATGGGCCTATTTATTATATTATTATTAAAACAAGAGTCAAGCAACTCATCATAATCGTCCACATAGATTAAATTATATTGATCGTGAAATTTACTATGGTCCTGGTAATATATAGACATGTCTAATACTTGTATTTTGTTGTTGAAAAAAATAGGTGAGTCGAGATGTCCGATGTAGTGAAGTTGAGATTTTACTATGGTCCTGGTACTGTCCAAACAAATGAGTTGGGAGCAGATCTGAGTGTTTACTCACATAGAGGTGGCAATCAGCGCACCACAAACATGGTCTGTTAGTCAGTTGAAAGAATGGATTGCGGCAAGTTTAGGTCTTGATACTGAAACACACACCGTCGGTGTTCATGCATTGTGGACACGGTCAAGTTCAAAAATTTACTTCTATTTGAGGCCAATAGAGGGAGACTCCGATTGGGTGCGGTGGTTACAAGGTTGTGAACGAAGGGGATGCAATCCTGTTGCTTTAGTGCTTCTCGTCGTGAAGGAGGTCACTGCACATGAAGGCGAGGGTGGCTACGAAGGACAGAGCAGTCAGGTAGAAGGAGGAAATGCTTATGGTTACGAACAAGGACAGAGCAGTCAGGTACAAGGAGGAAATGCTTATGGTTATGAACCAGGGCAGAGTAGTCAGGTAGAAGGAGGAAATGCCGATGGTGATTACAATGGCGAGGTGGACGCTGACGAGGTAGATGGGCAGATGCAGAACCAGATGGAAGAAGAAGACACCGATGTTGAAAGGGGTCATGCCGATGATTCTGACGAGTCAGATGAAGAAGAAAATGCAGAGGAGGTCCCGAATCCTGCATGGTGGAATCATGACTTATCATCTGCAATGACCGTGAATGATGGACATGATTCAGCCTGGCAATATCACCAGAACAATATTGCGACGGGTGCTATGTATCCGAACAAGCAAGCCCTGAAGGATGCAATAATTAATTGGGCAATGTCCACGCAAAGGGTTTTCAAAGCTGAGGTGTCCAGTCAGAAATTCTTGACAATGGTATGCAATAACGCAGATTGTCCCGCAAGGGTGCACGGCTTTCTCCCTAAGTATGGCACAAGTTGGGTGATAAGTGACTTAGTTAATCACACTTGTCTTATTCCGTGCATCCGTCAAGATCATGCCAACCTTTCATCCACGCTTATTGCTCGATTGTTTTACGATGAGATAGTGCAAGGCAAAGCTATGGAAGTGAAGGCAGTCCAGACAAAAGTCTTCGCCAGGTTGAAGTACAGAATTTCTTATGGCAAGGCTTGGAGGGCTAAGCATGCAGCGCTTGAGAGGAGATTTGGTTCTTATTTTGATGCATATGACTCTGTTGTCCACCTCCTCCACACCCTGCAGCAGCGGAATCCAGGCACCTATATCGATATCCAAGACATGTTCATGCCAGAGTTCCCAACTGTGAGGGTGTTGCATCGTCTCTTCTTCTCTTTCGGTGTATGCATCGAATCTTTCAGGCATTGCCGACCGGTGATATGTGTTGACGGTACTTTTCTCACAGGCAAGTACAAGGGTCAGATCCTGACAGCCATAGGTCAAGACGGCCAAAATCAAGTCGTCCCACTGGCATTTGCTTTTGTGGAGAGTGAGAACATTGAAAGTTGGACATGGTTCTTCAGGCAGTTGAAAATATCAGTTGTGAAGGAGAAGCCCAATGTGTGCATCCTTCATGACAGGCATGCAGGTATACTCAGTGCGATAAGGACACTAACAAACCCAGGCCCTGAGGAACAAGTTCCATTGCAGGACTTGCAGAGCCGTTGGTGCATGCGCCATCTCGGGGCTAATTTCTTCTCGCAGTTTAGAAATAAGAACCTGATGAATCTGTTCAAAAAAATCTGCAAGCAGAACCAGTTATGGAAGTACAATTTGATACGCGACAGACTTAATGTGTGCACGCAGAGACACGTGAGGGACAGGAAAGCTGCAAGAGATGCAGCGGTGAGGGCACATGTTGAAGCAGTAGCTGCACAGTTGGCAACAGGAACAGCGGGCGTGGAGGAGGAGGCTGTTGGGCTATGTGACCTGCCAGGCTTTGACCCACCTGGTACTAGGAGAAGGCTCGGGAGGTCCATTAAAACCTTCGAGCAGTGGATAGAGCATGAGCCTCTAGAGAGGTGGTCTTTGCTACATGACACACATGGAGCAAGGTACGGTGTCATGACAACGAACCTCGCAGAAACATACAACTTTGTCCTCAGAGGAAACCGTGCATTGCCACTTACAGCCATCGTTGAGGGTATTTTCTATGGCACCGTCAAGTATTTCAGAGACAGACGTCAAATAGCAGAGCAGCATATCTTGAACAACCCAAACACACGGTACTGTGAAAGAGTCACGAAGTACATGGAGAACAAGATGCAAAAAGCTAGGTCACACACTGTAGTCGCCATCGGTAATCAAGAAAGAAGGTTTGAGGTCCGCTTAGCCAACAACAAATTCGGATGTGCAAATGAGTTGAGGACGCATGAGGTGAAAATTGGCAATGAAGCCTGGCCAACGTGTGAGTGCACATGCAATAAACCGAAATTGCTTCACCTACCTTGCTCACATGTACTTGCTGCTTGCGGGCAGCTTCGAATGGACGCAATATCGTTTGTGTCTCCATATTTTCTGAAAGAGGCTGTCCTCAATACCTGGACAGGTGAGCTGATGGGTTTTCGATCAATGGGTAATTTCAACAGCGTCAAACACGCCGTATGTTATAGAATGGGAGACAGCAAACACAAATCTATGGCACGAGAATCACAATTTCGATCTCGATGAATTCAATCTCTATTTGTGGCGCTACATGACCGGAACACGGTTACGCATTGTTGAGTACTCCCACCCAGAGGAGATACCGGATCCTACTCCGTCGGATATGTACCCGAGCTATGATACTTCCGGCTCTAGGCAGTACGCGGTAAGATATATTTTCTTTACGTAATGTTGTCACATACTTTGACGTGCAAGAGACAGACATTAATTAATCGTCATGGAAATTTGCAGGCTACCTTGACACGCGAACTCTACGACGACGTGACCACCTTTGGACGATCACTATCATCGGGACCTCTTCTTCAGCATCGTCCAGTGGTACAGCCCTTCTTGGAAAGAATTCAGAATAAGATACGGACTGTGTACGAGGCTATCACGTGCACCCGGAGAACCGATGTTGTTCAGCACCAGCAGGAGCAGCCGCGTCACTCCATGCACCGACATCAACCACGTCCACGTCTAGCACCTCAGCCGACAGCCAGGCCACCCCGTCCTGACCAACCTGGTAGTTCTACGTGGCACCCGCAGCACTATGGTCCCACGTCGAGCTTCTTGTTTTCTCCACAGCCACAGCAACATGGTCCCTCGTCGAGCTTCGTGTTTTCTCCACAGCCACAGCAGCACGGTCCCTCGTCCAGTTTCGTGTTTGAGCCAGAGCAGACGTCACACCCAGCAGGTATGTGTCTTCATATTTACTGTTTTCAATATTAATTGACGCGACCTCATTCTTCATGATGATACGTTCCATCGCGTAGGAGCCTATGGATATCAGGCGTCTATGTCGGCATCACATGATACGTGGGGGGGTGATCAACATCCCGAGGACAACATACAGGCTCAGATGTCGCAGCACACCCAGTGGATGAACATGTTTTCGACTCCTCCACCAGGCCCCACATAGGATACGCAGCATGACCAGGGAGAGTCTGAGATTCCTCCTCGTCACGTTAGGGCACCCGACGGGTTGGGATGGTCCCTAATTCCAGATCCGCCTCCCCGCCAGGCCAGACGTCGTCACTGACGCTTCTATCTATCAGTAGAGACATTACCATCTATTTCTGTGTGAGACTTATGTCTATTCTATGTATGAGACAAATGATTATGTACTTATGTACGAGACATATGCCTACTCTATTTTAGTACTCTGTTATCGGAACTGCAAGATCAAATTTAGATAGAACATAATATTCATACAACGAGACATTACAAACAATTAGATAGAACTACAAATAAATTAAATGGTACGTAACTGAACTCACAACATACAGCATGAAAACTACATGAAGTCATCATCGTCATGCTCGATCGATGCAGAAACCTTGCCCTTCGATGATGAATAACCCTTCCCCGCCATATGTTCCCGCCAACTTTTTCCCGCCACCCGTTTCCCGCCACCCGTTTCCCGTTTCCCGCCACCCGTTTCCTGCCAACCCTTTCCCGCCTTACCGCAGTCGTTCTTTCCCGCCATTTTCTCCTCTCTACCTATAAAACCCCCTTCAGACGGAGCTGGATAAGCATTGCAGTGTGGTGGTGAAGTTGGGGCAGTGTGGTCGAGGTGAAGCTGTTGTTCGTCGTTCTTCGTTCGAGCCGGAGCACCGGCAGTTTGGTGGCCGCCGTTCATCGTTCTTCGTTCGCACGCACGCTTCAAGGGTATATTTCAGCCCACATTTTATTTTTCGTAGGTGCTCCGGTAGTATTTGTTAATATATTTAGATGTCAACTAATTAGTTGTATTAGTTGCTCCGTTAATATTCTGTAATATATAGCTTGGTAATATATAGACATGTCTAATATTTGTTAGTGGGGATATTAAGGGGTAGGTTAGGTACTCAATGCGATTTGTGTGTTGCAGATGGCTAAGGGTACTCAGTGGGTGCTTAGCCCTATTGTTCATGTCCAAGGCTTTTCTCCAACTGTTGTGCAAGTTAGTGAAGTGGACATCACTTTTGATTGGTTGAAGACTACATTCATGTTGAAGCAAGGGTTGAAGGAAGACGATTTTGTGTACTACGTCAGCAGGAAGCAGTCAGATGGCCCTGGGGAAAGAAAATTGATTGACATAACTGATGATGGCAAGATTCAAGAAATGCTGAGTGAATGGGAATGGAAAAGGGTTGTTGAGTTGCATTGCTACAGGAAACCGAGTTATATGTGATGAATTTGTCATTCCAGATCCGCCTCCCCGCCAGGCCAGACGTCGTCACTGACGCTCCTATCTATCAGTAGAGACATTACCATCTATTTCTGTGTCAGAATTATGTCTATTCTATGTATGAGACAAATGACTATGTACTTATGTACGAGACATATGCCTACTCTATTTTAGTACTCTGTTATCGGAACTACAAGATCATATTTAGATAGAACATAATATTCATACAACGAGACATTACAAACAACTAGATAGAACTACATCTAAATTAAATGGCACGTAACTGAACTCACAACATACAGCATAAAAACTATATGAAGTCATCATCGTCATCCTCGATCGATGCAGAACTCTTGCCCTTCGACGATGAAGAACTCTTGCCCTTCGACGATGCAGAAACCTTGCCCTTCGATGATGAAGAACTCTTGCCCTTCGACGATGCAGAACCCGGAAGCGGCGGCATGAAGATATCATCTTCGTCCTCGCTCTCCTCAGTCCATAAACATGGATTATTTGTTGCAATCCTTCTGAAAGTTTCACTCTTCGGCACCACTACCTTCTTCCACCTGTCATGCAACCTAAGAAGTTCTTTACGTACCTCCTCATAGGTCCTTTCAGGCCACCCAGACCTACGTAATTGGTGAGCCAACTCATTCATTATGGTGTCACTACCGGTGAGTTCGTCCCATGGAACTATCCTATTATCCATCCTAAAATCGGTAGCTAGCCTCAGAAGAGTCCTGCTCATCCCAGGGTGAAAACTACGATCGAAAGGATAATGGGACATCTCAACTACACTACACTGCAATGCTTATCCACCTCCGTTTGAAGGGGGTTTTATAGTTAGACAGGAGAAAATGGCGGGAAAGCGAGCTCCAGTATGGCGGGAAATGGGTGGCGGGAAACGGGTGCCGAGAAACGAGAGGCGGGAATGGGTTGGCGGGAAAGCGAGCTCCAGTATGGCGGGAAATGGGTGGCGGGAAACAGGTGGCGGGACAGAGTTGGCGGGAAATGGGTGGCGGGAAACGGGTGCCGGGAAACGGGTGGACAAGTGGCGGGAAAGGGTTGGCGGGAAATGGGTGGCGGGAAAGGGGTGGCGGGAAACGGGTGGCGAGAAATGGGTAGCGGGAAAGGGTTCTGCGGAATACGTCAAAGTTTTACAAAATAAACAACCGATCGTTCAAAAAAATTGCTAGCCACGCACCAGTCGGCCCACAGCAAGCCTAGTCGGCCCACTGCAGGCCTATCGGCCAACTGCAGGCCGACTGGGCCTGATCTGGGCGCCGACAGCCCAATCGGCCAGCAGCAAGCTGATGGGCCACCAGTCGGCCTGCTGTGGGCTGACTGTGCTCAGTCGGCCTGCAGCGGGCCGACAGTGTATTATTTTTAAAAATTCTTTTTTCAGCGTAATATTTCTGTAATTTACAAAAAAAATGTATTATTTAAAAAAAATTAGCCAGGGACAATGGAGACCTCGACATTAGGAGGAACGGCCGCCATGATCGAGTTCTGTGGATGTGCAAGAAATGTACTACTCAAGCTAATTGGGTACTATTAGCTCTAGCTGGTTGTACTTAGGAAAGAAAGAAAGGAGATGTACTTATAGCTGGGAAAACGTCTCATTGCTGACTGCACCATGTGCACGCACTAGATTCCAAACTTAGTATACAGCCTTAATTTCGTAAGTATGCTGAGTTTTCCAGACTTATTAGATCCCAAGCGACCCGATCTAGATCTGGTAATCTCTCCCAACTAGAGGGCATCTCTTAACAAATCTGGATCACCAAGCGCACTGTACCTCATCGATGAAAATTGTACTATCTTTTATTTTCTACCGCGTTTAACAGTTCATTAATTCGGACGGAAATAATGGGGTATGTCTCGGACATTGTCCATGCCATTGGTCTGCTGTTCTTTGGACAAAGTCTTTTTGGTGTGGTGATGACAACATTTGTGGATGTTGTTTCATTCTTGAAGGCATGATCATTGAGATTTTGTACCTGTGCCTATCTCATGGAATCGTCGCCTTATGAAAACCGTGATCAGGCTTTGGCGATCAACGTGCCGTGCAGCCGCCACCATAGCCCACGCTAAGCCTAATGCTCTACCTGCTGTCCACATCCCGTGCAGCCGCCACTATGCCAGGACGGCAAAGGAGCCCCTCCGCTGCCCACACTACCCAAGCTTTGCCCAACAGCACGCCTAGGCGGCAGGGGGTGGGGAGGGAGGAGAGAGGGAGGAAGGGGAACGGACGAAGAAGTGGCTCGCCAGAATGCCGCGCCGGGGCGTCACGGAAGAGCGGACGGGGTGGATTTGAGCCTTCTATACTTCTGCTCACGGAGAAATAATGTGTGCAGTTATAGATTGTCAACATACGTGCAGCTCCGAGCAGGACCAAAACTAGAAGCACTGCATGGAAGCAACAACGTCATCGGCTGGAAATGCTGCCATGGCAGCCAACTCTTCCACAAGAAAAGATCGCGTCATCAGGCGGCAAGGTAGGATTTACCAACCAAACTGCAAGTATGTGGGCCCTAGCCGGCTCAACTGTACTTAAACACGAAGATGCGAAGGAGCCTATCATTCGGGCTTGGATCAGGCGATTGGCACGGTGTAATTTGCTGGATGGGCAACCGAGGGTGCAACAGCTGGAGCAGACACAATGGCTCGAGTATCTAAAGTCGCAACAACAGCAACAGACCGGTGCATGGTCTGAAACCGAGTCGTGGTCGGAAGTGCGTCACCGTTATCATCACTGCTAGTCATCTTTTCATCGTAAACATCTGCCTTGAGCTTATCAACTGTAGTCTGAATCTCAGTGACCTTGACATCAAGAGCTCTCCTGGTTTTTCATGAGGTTAGCTACGCCTCACTCAATCCTCTGAGTAGCTTTAAGAAGATATATCACCTGCTCAGTCTTAGTCTTGAGCATTGGAGAAGTCGAAGAGCTAGGACTAGCAGTGGTAGTAGCAGCTCTAGCTATCTCAGCCTGGGCCTGTGCTGCAGCTGAAGTTGGATGAGAGGGATCATAACTTCAAAATCTTTATGGCAAACTCTAACTTCATATCCTTAAGCACCCAAGTAGTAGCATCGGGGCTAGAACTGGCAACAATTATATCATCAACATGGACAAGAACAAATATAGTAATTTTGCCTTTCCTGTAGGAAAACAGTGAGGTATCTACCTTAGATGGAGTAAACCCAAGTTCTTCTAACTGTATGATCAACTTTGAGTACCATGCTCTTGGTGCATGTTTCAATCCATATAAAGCTTTATCTAACTTACAGACATAACCTGGTTTTTGGATAGCATGAACATATTTCAATAATTCACACATTTTTTAGATCCCAATTTAGAAAGAAGCAAGATTTTTTTTATAAATACCAAACATTTTTGGAAATATCCGGCACATTTTTTCCTAAAAGGGAACATTTTTTAAAACAAGAACATTCTATAACATTTTAAAGAGTTTCTAATTTTCAGAGCAATGTTGAAAACCAAGAAAATGCCCAAAAGAACTCCCAATTGCTTTTGAAAGTGCAACCATTTATATACGGTCCAAAAATTTCTTCAAAAACTTCCAAATTTTCTAAAATTCTATTTTTTAAACATTTAGTTTTTTGAAAATTATAACATTTTTGGAAAAAACAATAAAATCCAAAAAATTCAAAAATAATAAAAATAGAAACTGAACAACGAATGACAACCTTGTAGAAGTTTCCAAATAGTGGTAAAAATCAGACCATAACCTTCTAGAAGGTTCACAAAACCAGATTCCAGTAGTATGTTTGGGCTCGACTGTGTTTTTGATCAGCTATTTTATGCTCTTTGGAAACGCCGCTGTGGTAGCCTCGCCTACATGGATGCGCTTAACTGATAGGACCCAGGAAGTGATTTTGGGAAGCTTGTGAGCTCCCGTTCATGGAAACTTCCGTCTGATTCTGTTCCATTTTGGGAAGGTTATAGACGGTCATTTTTCTTGTCTTTATTTGTGTTTTTCACTATCAGTTTTTTATTAAACACATGGTGAACATTTTTTGAAAATGCCATGAACATTTTTTTAAAATTGCAAAATTTCTTGAGTGTTAGAAAATTTTCTTGATTGTCACATACATTGTATTCCACATTAGACATAACTATTATGAACTCTAAAGGCATAGGAAATCGACGAGAAAAATCATTGAGATTGTTGCAGAACTAGTATGAAAAAACTAAATATTTCTTGTTCTATGAATTCAAATTACATCATATCAAAATGTATCATCAAAATTTAGAAACAAAATAAACAATTATCATGTTAAAATTTATTATCAAAGTTGCAAGGTCTCAACTAAATAGCATGCATGTTCCTTGTATCATACATATTGGTCTGCGGCTAATCATTCATTGACCCTTACCACCACCATCTCTCCCTTCGCTGACAAGAAGCGGCCGATGGGGAAGAAGAACCAACACGTCTACACCGGGACGATGCTCGTGTGCTGCATCGAATTTGACCAAGTTGTGGACAAGCTCGACCCAGGCCTTGCTATCTTCTTCGTCAAGTAGCAAGCCAAGCTAGGCTCGGCCCAAATGGATGTGAGCTTATAGTAGGCTTGGCATGAGGTCGGCTTCGCCCTTACATAGGATATTTGCCAAGCTGAGGTGGACATGGTGGGAGCGGCTGAAGGAATTGAGCCGTGAGCTTGTGCAAAAAAGGTGCATGCACCAATGGGTAGGCGGGGACATTGACCATTTTCAAATGCGAGCGTGCTGCTATATTTTCTCTTGATATATAGAGAATTAAATTGTTGGAGAAACTCAGCGAGTCAGGGAAAACATAAATAGTAAAATTCTTTGATATTATGGCAAAACTATTACGAACACACGACATATTTTCATTTCGTTTCCTCATAATACATCATATTAACATGTATCATGAAAATTTAGGGTAACCGAGGAGGAAGCAAAACAAAAGTATCCAAGGTGAACTTAAATCGTTATCTTATTAAAATTCATTATCAAAATTGGAAGGTCTCAACTAAATAGCATGCATCATCCCAGTATCATGCATACTAGCCGGTAACCACTCATTTATCCAACGTTGCCATTACCACCGCCTCCCCGTGCTGACAAGAAGCTGCCGATGGGGAAGAAGAACCCCCACACATAGTAGAAAAAGGGCCATTTGTCCCGGTTCGTAAGGGCCTTCTGTCCCGGTTTTGGAACCAGGACCAAAAGCTCGTTACTAATGCCCTGAGCCTTTAGTCCTGGTTCTTACACGAACCGGGACAGATTGACAGTGGATTTTACCTTTTTTAGGTTTTTTTAGGACCAGCAAAGTCGAATTTAATGCTAGCTTAGTTATATGTCTCCCTGACCGGCAAATAAAATGATGGTGAGCTCGTCGTGATGGATCACGAGGACGTGCCACTACTATTAGCAGCTAGCGAGGCCACATTCAAGATATAGCGAGGGCCGATCTTAGAACGGGCTACTCAAGAAGTACGTACTATTAGTTTGGAAAAATACGAAAGAGATGTGTTTGTGTGTGTGTGGTATTGATAGACCCATAAATCTAGGATAAAGTTTGTACACATATAGATGCATTCACATGATTAGATATGTATTAGTGGACAAAAATAACTCACCAGATTATATATTGTCAAAAATCCTGGATGAACGTGCTGGTGAAGTGGTCGCCTTGCATGGCCGACCATATGGCAGCGGTGTGCACATGGACGATGACAGCCAGGACAAAACAATGGCGGCCGAGAATAAACCGTATAATATGTATTGGATGCCCTGTCCTCCTGCTTAAACAACGTTCTGCACTTTTCATACTGCGACTAAGTGCAAATATGTGAAAATATACAAGTACCAGGTTGATAGACGACGAACTATCGATGATGTGGTAGGGGCACTACTTGCTTATCTTAGGACTAATATATCTAGTCACTGGCACGTGAAATCGACACTCTTTCTTTCAAAGACAATAGCTTAGTTAGTGAGCATCGCTGCTATATTTTCTCTTGATATATAGAGAATTAAATTGTCAGGGAAACTCGGCGAGTCAGGGAAAACATAAATAGTAAAATTCTATGAGATTAAGGCAAGACTATTACGAACATACTACATATTTTCGTTCCATTTCCTCATAATACATCATATTAGCATGTATCATGAAAATTTAGGGTATGTGAGGAGGAAGCAAAAAAAAAAGTACCCAAAGTGGACTTAAATCGTTATCTTATTAAAATTCATTATCAAAATTGGACACTACTAGGAAAAGGCCTACTAATGGCGCACCTGTTTTGGCTACTAATGGCGCACTACAGGTGCGCCATTAGTACCATGCCACTAGAATATTTTAGTAATGGCGCATCACAGGTGCGCCATTAGTATCCCACAGGTGCGCCAGTCGTATCTGGTATACTAATGGCGCACCACATGGAAGTGCGCCATTAGTAACAATTTTTTTAATTTTTTTTCTTTTTTTCTTAATCTCAGGTCACTATTTCGCATATGAGATATCCAACACATATATATACAACAAGCATCCATATAACAATCATATCCAACACACAAGTTTCATCATATATACATACATAGCCAACACATAGTTGCATCGTTACATATTGCAAAAGTTTCACATTGTTCATCCAACACCGTTATCCATCAATTCACAAAAGTTTCACATTGATACAAAATAAAAGCACAAATGGAAAAGAAGCACTCCATCCATGCAAGCTTCCGTGAATTAAATCAAATCTGCAAAATGATAAACAAGAAGTTAGAAGAAGAAGAAGAAGAGAAGAAGAAGAAGACTAGAAGAATACTAGAAGAAGAACACTAGAAGAATACTAGAAGAAGAATAAGAAGAATAAGAAGAAGACTATAAGCTTATTATGTAAACTTGATCATTTTGTGCTAACATAAGTAATTTTGGAGCTAACCTATAGGAAACTAAGCATATAAGCTCTAAGTTAGCATATTAGAGCCAACTTAGGTAAAATGAAGCTAACCTATGTCATTTTGGAAAAGAAGAAGAATAAGAAGAAGACTATAAGCTTATTATGTAAACTTGATCATTTTGTGCTAACATAAGTTATTTTGGAGCTAACCTATAGGAAACTAAGCATATAAGCTGTAAGTTAGCATATTAGTGTTGGGAATCGTAGCATAATTTTAAAATTTTCCTACGTTCACCAAGATGCATCTATGGAGTATACTAGCAACGAGGGGAAGGGAGTGCATCTACATACCCTTGTAGATCGCGAGCGGAAGCGTTCCAATGAACGTGGATGACGGAGTCGTACTCGCCGTGACCCAAATCACTGATGACCGAGTGCCGAACGGACGGCACCTCCGCGTTCAACACACGTACGGTGCAGCGACGTCTCCTCCTTCTTGATCCAGCAAGGGGGAAGGAGAGGTTGATGGAGATCTAGCAGCACGACGACGTGGTGGTGGATGTAGCGGGTCTCGGCAGGGCTTCGCCGAGCTTCTGCGAGACGGAGAGGTGTAACAGGGGAGGAGGGAGGCGCCCAAGGCTGTATATTGCTGCCCTCCCTCCCCCCCCTTTATATAGGCCCCCTGGGAGGGGGGGCGCCGGCCAGATCCCATCTAGGGTGGGGGGCGGCGGCCAAAGGGGGGGAAGGGGGTGCCTTGCCCCCCAAGGCAAGTGGGAAGCCCTCCCCCCTAGGGTTCCCAACCCTAGGCGCATGGGGGGAGGCCCATGGGGGGGCGCCCAGCCCACTAGGGGCTGGTTCCTTCCCACTTCAGCCCACGGGGCCCTCCGGGATAGGTGGCCCCACCCGGTGGACCCCCGGGACCCTTCCAGTGGTCCCAGTACAATACCGGTAACCCCCAAAACTTTCCGGGTGCCGAAACTTGACTTTCTATATATAATTCTTCACCTCCGGACCATTCCGCAACCTCTCGTGACGTCCGGGATCTCATCCGGGACTCCGAACAACTTTCGGGTTTCCGCATACACATATCTCTACAACCCTAGCGTCACCGAACCTTAAGTGTGTAGACCCTACGGGTTCGGGAGACATGCAGACATGACCGAGACACCTCTCCGGTCAATAACCAACAGCGGGATCTGGATACCCATGTTGGCTCCCACATGTTCCACGATGATCTCATCGGATGAACCACGGTGTCGAGGATTCAATCAATCCCGTATGCAATTCACTTTGTCAATCGGTATGTTACTTGCCCGAGATTCGATCGTCGGTATCCCAATACCTTGTTCAATCTCGTTACCGGCAAGTCTCTTTACTCGTACCGCAATGCATGATCCCGTGACTAACGCCTTAGTCACATAGAGCTCATTATGATGATGCATTACCGAGTGGGCCCAGAGATACCTCTCCGTCACACGGAGTGACAAATCCCAGTCTCGATCCGTGCCAACCCAACAGACACTTTCGGAGATACCCGTAGTGCACCTTTATAGTCACCCAGTTACGTTGTGACGTTTGGCACACCCAAAGCACTCCTACGGTATCCGGGAGTTGCACGATCTCATGGTCTAAGGAAAAGATACTTGACATTGGAAAAGCTCTAGCAAACGAAACTACACGATCTTTTATGCTATGCTTAGGATTGGGTCTTGTCCATCACATCATTCTCCTAATGATGTGATCCCGTTATCAATGACATCCAATGTCCATAGTCAGGAAACCATGACTATCTGTTGATCAACGAGCTAGTCTACTAGAGGCTTACTAGGGACACGTTGTGGTCTATGTATTCACACATGTATTACGATTTCCGGACAATACAATTATAGCATGAACAATAGACAATTACCATGAACAAAGAAATATAATAATAACCATTTATTATTGCCTCTAGGGCATATTTCCAACAATTAGAGCCAACTTAGGTAAAATGAAGCTAACCTATGTCATTTTGGAAAACAAGAAGAATAAGAAGAAGACTATAAGCTTATTATGTAAACTTGATCATTCTGTGCTAACATAAGTAATTTTGGAGCTAACCTATAGGAAACTAAGCATATTAGAGATAACATAGGTAACTAAGTATATATATATATATATCATTTTGCAGATCTGACATACCTGACATAGTTCACTTCTCATTGTTCTTCTCCTTCTCCTTCCTCAGCCTGATGCGCCAAGAGCGGTGAGGCGGTGGAGGCAGCTGTGGGATGTAGTCTTCTACCACAATTGGCGTGGTCATGTCGCCCAGCTGTGGGATCGCCGGCGCCACCACCGGTGCGTGGTCATTGTCAGGCACCACCACCATCGCGAGGCCACCTTCAGGCAGGATGGGCACGACCATCGCTAGGTCATCCTCAGCCACCACCATCTCTTGCCCATGGTCAGCCACCACCAGCGCTAGGTCATCCTCAGCCTGATGCCCATCGTCATCCTGCAGCTCCTCATCCCCACTCTGCTCCTCTTCTCCCCACTCCAGTCCGGATCATCCTTCTTGTTGTCTTTGCTGCTGCCAGAATCGCTGTTGCTTTCGCTAAACCCAGAATCGCTGTTGCTTTTGCTACAGCCATAATCGCTGCTGCTTTGGCTGTAGCCAGTGTCGCTGCTGCTGCTCCCATTGCCTGTCCAAATGCAACAATGACCGTTAACAATCGATGTGAGACAAAGCCAAATGTAGAGGAATAAGAAGAGGCAGAACGCACTGGCATCTTCGTCGTCAGCGTAGCGCATGCGACACATAGTCGTGTTGAAAACCTTCACGATGAGCATTGTGGCATCATCGTCGTACCTGAAGAGAAGAAAGTACCCGGTCCGCAGGTCGTAGGCACTGTAGAACTTCTCCCAGCCACGGCACAGGTACATGTGGCCCTCCTCGATCACCAACTCCACGTCCCACAGCCTGCGAACCCTGCTGCCGGCCTGTCGGAGCTTCACATTATCTGGTGGATCTTCACCCAGCATGTTCATAAAAGTGTCAGGCAGCCTCTGCAATTTGGGACAAGGAGTGATGTAGCAAACAACAGAGTTATCATAATGAGATGGGTGAAGGGGAGATCTCTCGTTTTATATACCTGCCTCGTGGCTGATACTGAAGTCCCAAGTATGATACTGAAGAACTCGAAAGCATCCAACTCGTACTCCGGTGAGCCAGAGCGGCGGTGGCTGCTTCCCCCCATCTCTGATAAGCAGCAGAAGAGACCAATTAGTACCCTTACAACATTATCATACAACATTATAGCAGCATAAATTTTGAGCAGAAGATAATCAACTACACCAATGCACTTCCGAAGTTCCCGCTTCCCACCCATGATGTTGTTAAGCGAGGACTAGTGCCAAATGCATTTTCGGTACGAAAATACATCACAAGCCACTATGTTATTTAATATCATTCTTCTCGAAGACTAATGATTGTTACATCCTACTAAAATGATGTCCTGTCCTCAGAGATGTCTCGTTGCTTATGAGGAAGCAGCAAATAAACACTTGAAAAAAGCTCTCGTCCTCGAAGATGCAATATCTGATTTACCCAAGGTTGGCCCTGACAATTTCCTCCCCATGTTCAATTAATTCTGGAGTGCTGCTTGAGCCTTTTTTATGTCTGTATGAATTATATTGCTTTCTACAGGTTCAGAACCATCAATCTAATGATGTCATGGAGTATGGCAGTGACCCCAAAACAGAGTTCCAACGCTATATTCGGCTCAGCAGTAAAGGTGTGACCTATTGAATGTGCAAGCTTAGTGTCAGCAACTAGTTTTTTTATAATGATTTTTTTTCTCTGTTATGCCTTCTGTCTTTGCATATGCAGAGTTATGTTTTTTTTATTTCAATCATGTGGGTGGGTTTAATGATGTCAAAACCTTGCCGTAGTTTCCACTGTTTTGTATGATTTCTTGGTTATATTACCGTTCTGAGTTATGTTGTTCTGTTATTTTATTTGAAGACATGAAGGGTTACTTATTTGAAGATGCTACTCCTAAGAAAGGTCAACTTTTCGATCATCAGCCTCTACAATTAAACAATGATGCATTCTTCTTTTTCCTTTCCATCTTCTTCTTCTCCACCTCTCTTCTTTTCTTGTTCTCCTTTTTCTTTCTTCTCCTTCCTCCTCCTCCTCTTCTCCTTCTTCCTTTCTTGTTCTGTTTTTCAACTTTCTTCTTATTCTTCTTCCTTTTTTTTTCCTTTTTCCTCTTCTTCTACTTCTTCTTTTTTTTCAACTTTCTTCTTCTTCTAATTATCTAAACCTAAATCTAGCACTAACCTAAACCAACCACTAACCTAAACCTATCAATAACCTAATTAAACCTAAACAGCAAAGAAAAACAGTAGAAAAAAACAAAAAAATGCTCACCTTGGCTCCGGGGGCAGGGGGTGGTGGTGGACGGCCGCGGTTAGGGCAGCGGCGGCGGGCTTGGCTCCGGGGGGGCGCGAGGCGGACGCAGGGGGCCCGCGGCGAGCCTGGCTCCGGGGGCGGCGCGGGCGCAGGGGCGGCGTCGAGCCTGGCTCCGGGGGCGGCGCGGGCGCAGGGGCCGACGGGCAGGTGGTGGGGGCGGCGGGGCACAGGGGGGCGCCGTTCGGGCGACGGGGCGGTGGCGGGTGGTGGGGGCGATGGGGCCAGGGCGGTGGGGCCAGGGGGCGGTGGCGGTGGCGGCGGCGGGTGGTTGGGACGGTGGGGCGAGGGGAGGTGGGGCAAGGGGCGGCGAGGGGAGGGGGGCGACGGGGCGAGGGGAGGTGGGGCTCGGCATTACTAACAATTTTTTTATTTTTTTTCAAAACTACTAATGGCGCACGGTGGGTGTGGTGCGCCATTACTATGTCAACTAGTAATGGCGCACTATACCACGGTGCGCCATTAGTAACAATTTTTTTTTTACTTTTTTTTTTCAAAACTACTAATGGCGCACCAACACATGGTGCGCCATTAGTATATAGTAATGGTGCACCACATGTCTGGTGCACCATTAATAGCCATATCATCTATAGCCCTTTTCCTAGTAGTGGGAAAGTCTCACTAAATAACATGCATCAATCCAGTATCATGCATACTAGCCGGTAACCACTCATTTATCCAACATTGCCATTACAACCGCCTCCCCGTGCTGACAAGAAGCTGCCGATGGGGAAGAAGAACCCACACACCTCCACCGGGATGATGATCGTGACCTGCAAATAAAATAATGGTGAGCTCGTCCTGATGGATCACGAGGACGTGCCACTACTAGTGAAGTGGTCGCCTTGAATGGCCGACCATATTTCAGCGGTGTGCACATGGACGATGACAGCCAGGACAAAACAATGGCGGCCGAGAATAAACGGTATCAATATGTATTGGATGCCGAGGCGCGTCTTCCCCTCCCCCTCCCGAGTCGCCCCCCGCGTGGGCGGCCAGGAGGCCCCCAGATCCTGTCGGCCGGTCCTCCCCCTCTCCTCCTCCTCCTCCCTCGCCGCCGCCCAAGGGTGCGGCCAGGCGAAGCCTGCCGTCGCCGGCGGCGGCGGGGACTCGGGCCCTCTCGCTCGGGTGGGGCTGGCGCGGGCCGGCGCCCCCGGGCCCGAGCGTGGCGGCGGGCCGGACGCCACGGCGGGGGTAGCGGCGCCTCGGCGACTTCGCTCCCCCGCGGCAAACGGCCTCGCGATCTGGTGCGTCGCGGTCGCCAGGGACGGCGGCGGCGTGGCCGGATCGGTTCGCGGCGGCGCGGCCGGATCTATGCCCAAGCGTGGGCCTTGATCGCTGGATTGCCGTCGGCACGGTGGCGGGTGCGACTCGTCGGCTGGGCAGATCCGCCGGTATTCTACCCTTGTCTGGTCCTTGACAGCACAGGCAACTCCGGGGGAAACCCTAGATCTCCTTGGGATCGAGCGATGGCGGCGCTTTTGCGTCGTAGTCCCTCTTTAGGGCATCATTTTGAGGTTTACTCCGGTTGAAGGGACCAGCGACGTCGGCGGCGGACGTCTGGTGGGGCAACTGCCGATGAAAATCGCGCCGACTACGGTCATGGCGGACGATGGCGGCGTCTTAGACGTCGTTCCCTTGTCGAGGCATCGTCGTTGCAGTCTGCATCATCAGGCTTGGGATGCTCCGGGAGAAACCCTAGATCTGGGTCTTCCGGATCAGATGATGATGGCGTTTTATCGCTTTCCCTCCTGGGGGGCATCGATTTGGAGCAAGTGATGGTTGGGGGAATGGTGGAGCGGTGCTTCATCTCACACATTGATGGCGGCGGTTATCGGCGGCATGGCGCTGTGGAGGCTCGGCGTCCGATGCGCGGGATGGACTCGCGCAGGAGGAGGTAGCTGTCTGGCATCATGGCAATGTCGATGGCTCAGTGGCCAGACAAGGTACACTACAAGAAAGTTGTTAATGGAGTTAAAAGCACCAAGAGTCCTAAAACTTGCTCTCAATGTGATAGTTTAGTCCTACAACTTGAAAAATGACCCTACCCAGTCCCTGAACTTGCTCAAGATGTGCAAAACTAGTCCTGGCGAATCAGAGCCTGCCATGTAGACTCGTGGGTGACCGGTCAGCGCGTGGCATTTTGCAAAGAGCCCCCTGCCGTTGCTTCGAATCAACCCACACTACCACCATTTCACCTGAATTAATTAAAGGAGACCACGGTCTGCCCCCCCCCCCGATCCAGACAACCCGCAGCTCACTCCCCTCGCTGTTTCAGCTCATTCCCCTCTCTATTTCTTGCTTTGCTCCTCTGCTCGACGCCGCAGCTCGTCGCCGCCGTCCAGCCCGCCGCAGCCGCCAAGCAAGATAGCGGCCATGGTTTCATGGAGTAATTCCTGATCCAGCTCGCTTGCGTCAAGTGGCGATGAAGTCACCAGTCGGGTGAGATCCTGTCCACCTTCATCTGGGCATCTAGGGTTATAGAAAAAATGTGATTTCTTACCAGATTTTGTTTTAGGGTCCTCGCACCATTGAGAGCACCGATTGGGCAGGCCTTGCTGCATATCTACCTGATAGGTGTGAGCACCAAGCAGTGTGTGAGAAGTTTGTTGCATTTGAGTCTGTTGACAGTGGAAGAAGATTCCTAGGTTGTGCACAAAAGGTTAGTACATGTTGCTAGTTGTAGATTGAGATGGTAGTGCTGTAGTACTAGATCATGGTTGTAAATGCTTGGTCCATTTGATATTGAACTTGCTCTGTTGTGCCATTCTGTGCCATGTTCATAGTTCTGTGCCATTTAGTTTACTTTAGTTGTCCAAATATGTAGTTGTTAAGTAGCTCCTTTATGCTCGAATGGCTGTGTGCAAATAGACATGCTGTGAGTGAACTGAAATTTGATTCAGTGAGTTAACTGAATTTTGATTCAGTTTTACTTAGTTTTGTCCAGCTAACTGCATTTTGATTCAGTGTTACTGTATTTTCTTCGGTTAACTCAATTATGCATTTACTCACCAATTTTAGGATGGGCCTAAATGCCCCTATGTGCATTGGGTTGACCCAGAGTGGCCTCCACAATTGAGGACCAATCTAGCTAGGATCTGGGGCATGTATGAAGATGAGGTCACATCCAGCATGTTCAGGATGAAGAAAATGTTAGAGTTGTCAAAGAGAAGGAAGCCATGGAAAAAGACCTAAGGTTTTTTAAACTTGATTTTGCTAAGATGGTGGCTGACAAAGAGCAGGCAATTACTGAATTGGGCAACACAAGGCTAGCTCTGTCTGACCTAAAGATAGAACTTGAGAAGAAGAGAGTGGCTGACAAATCAGTGACCAACATTCATCAGGTGGTTAGGGCTAAGGCAGAGAAACAGAGGGATGAGATGAAGCAAGAGAGGGACAAATTGAAGGAAGAAAGGGATCTGTTGAAGAAAGAGATTAAAAAGCTAGAGTATATGATTGGTGACCTGTTCAAGCATAAAGAGGACACCAAGTGCAAGATAAGGAAGGTTAGGGAGCAGCTAGATGAATTTGAGTGATCATTTGGACTTGTTTAGTTAATTTGGCTTATCTTTGATGCCCTGTATCCAGATGCACTGTACTATTTGCTGCAATGACCTAATATGCACTATGTTATGTGAATTTGAGTTATCAATGTTGTGACAGTTAAGTCAGTTTTTATTTGGTTAAGTGAATTTGGATTATCAATGCTCTACCAGTTAACTGAATTGCTTTTCTGTTGAACTTAACTATTATTCAGTTATCTGAATGTAGATTCAATGAAGTGAGTATTTATTTGGTTAACTGAACATGGTTTCAGTTTACTGATTTGTTATGTTAGTTTACTTATTTGTTATTGAATCTAACTGAAAAGTGGTATACACTGTGTTTTTATATATACAATGAATCTACATTTAACTGAAGTTAAGTAAAGTTTGCAGTTAACTGAAGTTTGCTATGCAATGTTAACTGAATATGGTTCAGTTAACTGAAAGTTGCATACACTGGTATTTTGGATCACAGAATGGTAGATCCAGGATTTCATTAAGTTACTTCATACATTGCATACACTGCATCACATAGCATAGAAGAAGGAGGAGCTAGGATTTATTACATTGCATGCATCAACAGATTTCTTACATAGATAGCAAGGTAGATCTAGATACAGAATTGATGTAGATAGCCAGGAGGATCTAGATACTACATCACATAACAGCTTATTCATCTGGATATAGAATTCTACTCCACCTCATCCTAGTGACCTGAAAGGGATGGAAGTTTGCCCTCCTCCTTGCCCAGTGGATGACATCATCATCACTAGGGTTGCAGCCAAGGGGGAATGCCTCCTGGAACTGCTCCATGTCCTTGCGGTTGCGTGCTGCAAGGATCCGCTGAGCCAGGTGCCTTCTCTCCCTCCTTCTTGCCTCTCTGCGCCTGGCTACCCTTGGCACCTGTTCTTCTTCATCGACGACCTCTCCAAGATCCATCTCTATCTCTCCTAGGATTTTCTCTGGCGGCTAGGGGGAGGAGAAGGGATTGTGGCTGTTGTTTGTGGCAATTGGGGGTGCTTTATATAGTAGAAATGGTGGCTGGTAGGTAGGCAGTAGATTTATGGTGGTAGGCAGGCCCAATATTAGAGTCAAATGTTAGTTTCCAAAGTAATAAACACTCTGAATTTGAACTTAACTGGATTTTAACTAACACTCTGAATTCTAACTAAATGGAATTTGAACTTAACTGAATTTTAACTAACACTCTGAATTTAAATTAACTGAATTTTAACTAAAGGGAATTAGAACTTAACTGAATGTTAACCTTACACTCTGAATTAGACTGAATTTTTACCAAACTGAATCTAACTTAACTGAACTGAACTGAAACTCAACCGAACTTTCACTAAAATTTGAGTCTGAAACCTGAATTTCTGCATGATGTACCATATGTAAGTACAGATTGCTATTTATAGTAAGTGCTCCATTTGGTATATCAAGCTTTTCCACATGCAGAAAGAAACAAGTAAAACAGTACTGTATGCAACATTTGCAGCACAGCAGTGCAGCACACCACATTTGCAGCACTCCAGTTGCATACCAACATCATGCATATTCAGATAATTACATATAACTTATGTGCTGTATATAGTAGCACACCTAACCATAGAATGTCCAAAAGAGTTCTAACTTATATGCTGTGATGATATAGCAGCATACCTAGCTAACAGCCCCATCTTACTAACTTATATGTTGTCATATATATCAGCATACGTACCTAACAGCATCATATTTCTAACTTATATGCTGTGGTATAACATCATACCTAAGCAGCACCATTTGCAAACGCAACATTCTTCAGTCCTTGAGCAGCTTCAGGCGCTCGGAGCGGCGCACCTCCACAACAGCTGCCCTCTTCACTGCTGCTCTCTTCTTCTTGTTAACCTCCTGAACAGCCGGCGCCACCTCCTTCTCCTCAACCTCCTGCTTGATGATAGCGGATTCAGGCAGATCTAGCAGGTCGTCCACCTCAATGGGAACGTTGCGGCTTAGCTCCTTAGCTCATGCCCATAATCCCATAGCCTGCTGAACTGCTCTTCCTCATCACCATGTATCTCCTTAAGTGCTTGCTTCCTAGCCCTAGCAAGCTTCCATCTATTAGGAGTAACATTGAATTCCTTTGTTATTTTCCTTGAAAATGTTCCAATGGACATCTTCTGGTCATCTCTGAACTCATCAATGAAAAAGTTGCAGAGGAATTTTGCTGTCATATCCTTTAATTTCCACTTCTTCTGGCACTTATGCAATCCATTGTATGCCTTGATGACAAAACCTCCAGTCATGTTGTCATTTCCAGCCTTAAGCACCCATGGGCAACCACCACCCAGACAAACTGCCTCCAATCTGATCTTGTCATTCTTAAGCTTCTTGATCTGCACTCTGTTCCTTATTGAATAGGCCTTGAGAGCTTTCCTTAACTCAACCACATCAGCAAATACCATACCTAATTTAAATACAAGGGATTTCATGTCCACCTTGGAATTGAAAGCTCCGAATTTGTACTTCAGTTGATCTTGTGCTTGTGTGCAGAGGTTGAGATCTTCATCTTCAAGGACATAGTCAGGCTCAACCTCTACCTCCTCTTGCTCAGCCTCTTCATCAACATCAAAGTCAATGTTTTCTTCATAAAGATCATCATGTCCATCATCTATGTCATAATCACTGTCACTGAACTCTGAATCTGACAGCACAGCATTTTCAGGTTGCAAATTTGGCTCTGCAGCAGCAACCATCACATTTGTCTCTGCAGCATTAACCGGGTCTAGCTCTGCACCATTAAGGAGGTCTTGCTCTGCACTTATAAACAGGTCAGGCTCTGCACAGTATGTCAGCAAATTTTGGTCAGCAACAGAATTAAGCAAATCTGTCAGAACATCATCTTCTGCTGTCCCATCAGCTGCAACCTCTGAAATTGGATCTTCAACATTCACTGAAATAATGCTCTGACCACATGATGCACTGCTTGCACCAACAATTGAGTTGCCCATTCTGACAGGGCTTACAACAAATGGCACCTTGATTATCAAATTTTCTCTGAAATTGCTGATGAAGTCTGCATGGTCAACCATAATTGCAAGAACTTTGTGCTGAGCACTAGCTGTGATAAGATGCTGCAAATCCTCATCCCCTTAATTCTCACCAAGCCATCTGAAATTGTTTTCTCACGTAAACACCAGTAAATAATGTGCTCATTGGCAGGATATCCCAACCATTTTAGGTGTTCTTCTAAGAGTGCATATGAAAATGTGCAAGCATCAACATAGTGAAGGACCTCCAAAGAAGAGTTATAATACTCTGGGGCACTGATAGATCCACAGAAAAGACCACCATGTTCTAGCTCCAGTGTAAAGAAAGGAGTGTGAACACTCTGTCCCATTGCTGAGTCACACACTGCATACCAAAAAGAGAGATATTCAGTTAAAAATTCAGTTAACTGAACATGAACTGCCCAAGTTCAGTTAAAAATGCAGTTAACTTAACTGAACATGTACTGCATACAAAAAAGTAGATATATTCAGTGCAAAATTCAGTTAACTTAACATGAACTGCACAATTCAGTTAAAAATTCAGTAATACTTAACTGAACATGTACTGCATGCAAAACAAATTCAGATAAATTACACATTCAGATTGATTATATCTACTTCACCTAAACCATAACATGGTAAGCGAATGTACAGAACACAACATGCCAATCTCACACAAGAAATAGAACATAGCTCATAACCCTAGCTTCATGCCAAAACCCCATCTTCTTCACCTTCTTCACCAAACCCATAACGACGAAGAGTATGTTGGAAATATGCCCTAGAGGCAATAATAAATGGTTATTATTATATTTCTTTGTTCATGATAATCGTCTATTGTTCATGCTATAATTGTATTGTCCGGAAATCGTAATACATGTGTGAATACATAGACCACAACGTGTCCCTAGTAAGCCTCTAGTTGACTAGCTCGTTGATCAACAGATAGTCATGGTTTCCTGACTAGGACATTGGATGTCATTGATAACGGGATCACATCATTGGGAGAATGATGTGATGGACAAGACCCAATCCTAAGCATATCATAAAAGGTGGTGTAGTTTCGTTTGCTAGAGCTTTTCCAATGTCAAGTATCTTTTCCTTAGACCATGAGATCGTGCAACTCCCGGATACCGTAGGAGTGCTTTGGGTGTGCCAAACGTCACAACGTAACTGGGTGACTATAAAGGTGCACTACGGGTATCTCCGAAAGTGTCTGTTGGGTTGGCACGGATCGAGACTGGGATTTGTCACTCCGTGTGACGGAGAGGTATCTCTGGGCCCACTCGGTAATGCATCATCATTATGAGCTCAATGTGACTAAGGCGTTAGTCACGGGATCATGCATTGCGGTACGAGTAAAGAGACTTGCCGGTAACGAGATTGAACAAGGTATTGGGATACCGACGATCGAATCTCGGGCAAGTAACATACCGATTGACAAAGGGAATTGCATACGGGATTGATTGAATCCTCGACACCGTGGTTCATCCGATGAGATCATCGTGGAACATGTGGGAGCCAACATGGGTATCCGGATCCCGCTGTTGGTTATTGACCGGAGAGGCATCTCGGTCATGTCTGCATGTCTCCCGAACCCGTAGGGTCTACACACTTAAGGTTCGGTGACGCTAGGGTTGTAGAGATATGTGTATGCGGAAACCCGAAAGTTTTTCGGAGTCCCGGATGAGATCCCGGACGTCACGAGAGGTTCCGGAATGGTCCGGAGGTGAAGAATTATATATAGGAAGTCAAGTTTCGGCCACCGGGAAAGTTTCGGGGGTTACCGGTATTGTACCGGGACCACCAGAAGGGTCCCGGGGGTCCACCGGGTGGCGCCACCTATCCCGGAGGGCCCCGTGGGCTGAAGTGGGAAGGGAACCAGCCCCTAGTGGGCTGGGCGCCCCCCCATGGGCCTCCCCCCATGCGCCTAGGGTTGCAAACCCTAGGGAAGGGGGGCTTCCCACTTGCCTTGGGGGGCAAGGCACCCCCTTCCCCCCTTTGGCCGCCGCCCGCCCTTGAGATCCCATCTCCAGGGCCGGCGCACCCCCCAGGGGGCCTATATAAAGGGGGGGAGGGAGGGCAGCAGTGCTACAGCCTTGGGCGCCTCCCTCCTCCCCTGTTACACCTCTCCGTCTCGCAGAAGCTCGGCGAAGCCCTGCCGAGACCCGCTACATCCACCACCACGCCGTCGTGCTGCTGGATCTCCATCAACCTCTCCTTCCCCCTTGCTGGATCAAGAAGGAGGAGACGTCACTACACCGTACGTGTGTTGAACGCGGAGGTGCCGTCCGTTCGGCACTCGGTCATCGGTGATTTGGATCACGGCGAGTACGACTCTGTCATCCACGTTCATTGGAACGCTTCCGCTCGCGATCTACAAGGGTATGTAGATGCACTCCTTTCCCCTCGTTGCTAGTACACTCCATAGATGCATCTTGGTGAGCGTAGGAAAATTTTAAAATTATGCTACGATTCCCAGCAGAGTAAACCCTAGACTAAATGCATCGCTCATAACCCTAGCTTGCATTCATGATAGGATTGCCACTTTGCTAGATCGAAGCAACTAACAAGCTTGAATCAGCTTCCCCAATCGCACTGATCCGCCGTACGAGGACGTACTGTGGCCGGCATAATCAAGAAACGGAACAGGGAGAGAAGGTGCAGAGAAGAGGAGCTCACCATAGTCTGGAGGAAACACAGCAGGCGACCAGACCAGATGAGCCGATGGAGGCGGCACTGCACCGCCGAACTGCTCCGGCGAGGCAGCCATTGTTGCTGACGTCAGCAACGGCCGCTCGAGCGCCGACAGAGACAAAGATGGAGAAGAATGAGTTGCGATAGGCACAAGAGTTCCTCCCCCTCGACAGATTAAATGAGGATAATAAATTCAGGTGCTCTGGTGGTGGTAGTGCGGGTTGATTCGAAGCAACGACAGGGGGCTCTTTGCAAATTGCCACGCGCTGGCCGGGTGCGCACCCACGAGTCCACATGGCAGGCTCTGATTCGCCAGGACTAGTTTTGCACATCTTGAGCAAGTTCAGGGACTGGGTAGGGTCATTTTTCAAGTTGTAGGACTAAACTATCACATTGAGAGCAAGTTCTAGGACTCCTGGTGCTTTTAACTCCTGTTAATGCATGACGGAGTTCTGATGACGTTTTCAAAAACTGTCATGGATGGACTGCTACAGCCCCGCAGGCCCGCTCAAGCCCGACTAACAGTCCCGCGTATAAAATGCTAACCCTAAACCTGCTCGGCCACTCCTCCCTCCCTTCCTCCTGCGCAGCCAGCCCCCAATCTCTCTCCCACGCAACTCCTTGCGACTCCAGGCCGCCGCCGCCCCATTCAGGCGACTTCTGTCAGCTATGGCCGGTGCCCCAGCACACCCCCATCTTCCCCTCGCTCTGCTCTTTCCTCCCCTCCGGTTAGATTCACTACGCCCGGCCACCAACGCTCGCTCTCAACCCATCTTCTTAGCTAGGGTTTCATCGCCGGCGTGGCTCCGGCGGATTCTCTCCATCCCTTCACCTGCTGGATGGTGCTCCTGGAACAGGGCCGCGCGGAGGCCCTCCTGCCGTAGGATGTGCTGACGCGGCGCGCCCGCAGCGGCTGTTCGGGATGAGCGCGGGCGCGACAGCCTTGTCCCCAAATCCCGTCCACCCATCCGGCGTTGTCCAGCTCATCCTCACGCTCGTGGATTCGCCTCCTCCTGTACGCGACATTTGAAACGTGGACGTGGTGAGCTTCCCTTCTCTCTACCCCCAAATCTGGATGGCACTAGCATCTGTTACATACATACATATGGATAAGCACCTTGGTTTGGTACTTTGGTTCAGTTTGTATTCAGTCTGTATGCGTCTGGATGTGAATGACACTTGCAGTATATGGCCGCTCCTTGGTTGTCCATTTGTATGCGTCCATCAGTATGTAAACGGCCACTCCTTAATTGTTATTTTGAACAAAACTGCCCCTTAATTCTTCATGTACGCCACTCCTTGGAAGCTAGCACTACATGTCTGTTGTTGCTGTCGTCTTGTACTACATGGCTTTTTCCAATTTAATTTCAGTCAAGTTTAAGTGAATATAATCTCCTTTGATCTGATGTTTTGGTCTGAATATTTACATTTTAATTATCATCTACGTACTAATGCATTCTCAGATATTTGGTCGGTGTTATCTTCTAAAATAATAGTAAATGCAATCCTTAAATAGAAGTAGAAGAAGCATGTCCGCAAACAGAATTGTACATTTTCATTCCTTTGTAGAAGAGTAATAGATTATTTCTTGAAAACATAAAGATTTCAAGTATAGCGTCAGAACAAAGATACACACTGTAATTTCAACATCCGGTAAATGACATATACAGCGAGTTGGGCGTGTCAAATGTTGATGTACAAACAGAATACATTGGGTTAACCATCTACTTTTTAGAACAGTTCGGAACATAGCTCAGTTGCTCACATTAACAAAGATAAATATTAAAACTGGTAATGTTTGCAGTGCCAATTGAAGCTGCCATAGACACGAATGAACTGGACAATTGTACTCTTGCATTATATTTAAAGCATAATGTTAAATCCAAATAATAGACCTGCGATGAAACTGAATAAATTTTATGATTGTCTTTTTCATAGTTGAGAGGCAGTCCTTTTATCACATGGGGACATATCTCAATAGATTTTTGAATGCTCTGGGAGCTAGAAATTGATGTTACATTCAGACCTCTTAACACGGCACATATGATTGTCAGACTAATTTCTTTGATCTGGACATTGTAGTCGGCACATCTCCTGCCTGATCGACGTCGATACCATTATCCTCGAGAAGAACAGGATGAGATTGAGACCCTTCCATTCTTCTGCTTGTTCTATTCTTGATGTGAATTAGCTAGGATGTCGAGTTTTGTCTATTAAAGCTCTGGACTATTGTGTGGTTTCACTAAAATTATAACTGCCTGAATATTAGTCTGTGCGTAACATCTGAACTGGTCATGTCCTTGATATCATGCATCGCACTGTTACACAACTAGAGTTGCCATATCTTGGTGGACCATGTCCTGGTATCATTTATCATTCCCCTGAGTTTATGGGCCTTATAATGAATGCTATTTTCTGCTTGCTTGCATTCAGAAATGAGAATAAATTATTTACTGTATTGGATGCGCCTCTCCTCTCTTTGTTCGGTTCTCTCTTCTCCTCTGTATGGTTCTTTGCTTGCATTCAGGAATTCTGGACAATATGTAATTTTTTAATTTTTGTTGCAATTATCTTATTTCTACTGTCCATTCATATCTGCAAATATATAACATTCTTTTAAATATGGTAGGTATGATTGGATAGCGTGCTATTTGGTGCTGCCCATCACAATCAGCCACAGGATGATAGTTGCCATCAAGAGCGTCAACAGCAAGAGCCTGAATAACAACACCCTCAATAGTTTATATGTTCTGATGTAAAATGGATTGTATTGGTTCATAACTCTGCTGTGTGATATATGTTCTCAATATATGTTGTATGTTATCATTTTGTAGAAGATTTTTTAGACTGCTATGTTGTAGATACGTATAGATGGATGTGATAAACTTTGTAATGTTTGACACCTTGCAAATAATTTTTGTTGGGCCAAAATTGGCATTAGGATTTGTGTAACGCATTATGTTAAAAATATACTGGGTCAAATTTCGGCCAAAAGAAATGGGCTAATGGTCTCAACCAAATTTAAACTGTCCTTTAAATTTTGCCTAAATCCATGATGAATTTTGTGACAAAAAATAGTATCCACATAGGCAGCCACATCATTCGAATTAGTCAACTGAAAATCCTACGTGGCGTTAGTCCATGACAGATTGTTTCGTCACAAAGACTTGGGCCTGGGCGGGCCTGGGGCAGATCCATGACGGCCAAGATCCGTCATGACTGGTACGGTACCAAATTATGACGCGATATACATGACGGATTTCAAATCCGTCAAGGATGGACACCCATGACAGTTGTTCGTTTATCTGTGACGGACTAGATCCGTCACGTATTAACAGATTTCTTGTAGTGGTAGATGCCTCAATATAATCTGAAGACGGACCTGTGGAAGATGGCGGCGACGACACACGAGTGCGTCTGACCGGATTGTGCTCCAGACCCGGTATGTGGCTCGGCTGGGGCTTCTGGCTTTTGATGTTAGGCTTAGGTGAGTGGTCTGAGTGGCCCAGCTAGTACCCCTTCATCGTATGGATAGGAGTAGCGGCATATGTTGCCAAGATGGTGGATTCAGGCATATTGTTGTAATACTTTGTAAGGTCCTCGAGAATAATCAATAAAGTGGCCGTATGCATCTCCCAGATGCAGAGGCCGGGGGTCATCCTCCTTTTCTAAAAAAATGTATTGGATGCCCTGTCCTACTGCTTAAACAACGTTTTGCACTTGCCATACTGCGACCAAGTGTAAATCTGTGACAATATACAAGTACCTGGTTGATAGACGACGAACTATCGATGATGTGGCAGGACTAATATATCTAGTCACTAGCACGTGAATTCGACACTCTTTCAGAGTACGATGATACTAATATAACAACAATGTGCCAGATGCTCTTTAACCAGGCATATTTCTCTCCGTAGTGCTCGTGAGCCAGCAAGCTCTGCACCTGGCATGCTGCAGGCTGCGCTGCTCCTGTACAAAAAAGTAATGGTGTTCAGTATTTTGCCAAAAGAGTGATAGTGCTACACAGTAGAAACATGTCTTTTTTTCGACTCAACTACAGACTCCTCAATTGCGGTTTAGTTTTGATGGTTTTACAATGTGTAATGTAACGGTAACAGCGGAGTTCGAAATTCTTTGCTTGGTACAACTTTTAGTTGTTTGGATATGTTTTGGTTGATGTTGGATGTTAATTTTGACTAATACATGAATCAATATTGTTTGCCAGGTGGATACTAAAATGATTACGAGCGAGGTACTTACTCCGTTCCTAAATATAGGTCTTTTTATAGATTTGAATATGCATTACATACGGATTAATGTAGACATATTCTAGAGTATAGATTTACTCTTTTTCTCCGTATGTAGTCCATATTAGAATCCCTAAAAAGACATATATTTAGGAACCGAGGGAGTAGATTATATGCTCAAAGCACTTGTTCAGTATTATATGCTCCAAGCAGGCAGCGAGGAATATCAAAAGATGCTCGCAAGTGATTTGCACAAGACGCTTCGTCAGATTTAGCCTGAACCATATTAAGTACTCATATTTCCGTATTCTGGATCTTTGCATGATTTACTCAATTTGTGCTGATATTTTCATATTTCGGATTTATGAAGGAACATGATGGCCTGCCACACCTATCAGTATCCTGTGGCCGAATCATGTTCAGTACTTTTCAAAACAAATATGAATTAATGGTTCGCACTAGTATAAATCTTATACCATTGTAATCTTCTCATAGAGTTTGTTTTTCCCGAAGTTACAACTGCTCGAATTTTATCTATTTACGGGCCGGCCCAATAACAATTTTAAAAATTCCTAATAAATCCTAAAAGCCCACTTAGCTTATTCGTGTAAGGCAAGGTGCATTACTAAAGTTTAGTCCCGCATTGCTAGTTTTGACGGAGTTGGACCTTTTTATAAGGGAGGTTCTTTCCCACTTGTACGAGAATGAGAACAAGAGGGACATCCACGCGCGCTCCTCCGCCGCCGCACGCCCCGCCCCGCCGCGGGTTGCGGGAATGAGCCGATGTCTAAATTTTTGCCACGCACGATTGGTAAACGAAACGTCACTCGGAATCTGAAACATTTTTCTGTAAGTGGACACTGAATCCGAATGACACGCCTCTTCGGTTGAAGCCTGTTCGTTTCGTCTCCCTCGCTCCCTTCAGCTCTCGGCGCGGCCTCTCGCCTATAAAAGGAAGGTCGTTCCTCTCAGAGAGGCACACCAGAACTTCTTCTTCCTCTCGCCACCGGTTCCAATCTCTGTGATGCTGCACTCTTCCTCACCTAGACTTGCGGCGTGCACCGCGGGATGGGATAGTAGGCATGCGAAACCGCACCTCTTTGAGACCTGTACGGGAGAAGGGTGATAAGGTTTTTGGGGAGCGCTCAGCGCGACTACTGACTTCTTCTTCACGTACTCCCCGGACTCCGATGACTACTTCCCCGACGACGACTTCTTCCTGGACGTCAACAACCTCTTCGACGACATGGCTGGTGAGGACACTTCACCCAAGACCGGGGCTTCTGCTCCTGCTACGTATGTACTCATACTCCTTTGTTCAAGGCTTAGTCCACTGTTCAAGTTGCTTACTAGTGTAACATAGAATTCTATGTGGAAATTCAACTTAACAGTCTCCACTGCAGTACCGGTATATAAAATAGTGTTTTGGAACCAAAGGCAAATTATGTGTGCCTCTGGGATCTGGTGGGGGATTGCTGGAAATTTATATTCACTGCAGTACCGGTATATAAAATAGTGTTTTGGAACCAAAGGCAAATTATGTGTGCCTCTGTGATCTGGTGGGGGATTGCTGGAAATTTATCTACTTATGGGCCAGCCTAATATTTTTTGTAGAAATTCCTAATAAATCCTAGAGGCCCACTTAGCCCATTTGTGCAAGGCAAGGGGCACTACTAAAGTTTAGTCCCACATTGCTAGTTTAGAGGGAGTAGGGCCTCTTTATAAGGGACGTTCTTTCCCTACTTGTACGAAAATGAGAACAAGAGGGACATCCACGTGCGCTCCTCCTGCGCCGCCCGCCTCGCCACGCCACGCCTCGTCACGACGCGCCGCATGTTGCGGGAATGAGCCGAGCCGATGTATAAATTTTTGCCACACACGATTGGTAAACGAAAGGTCACTCGGAAGCTGAAACATTTTTCTGTAAGTGGACACTGAATCCGAACGGCGCGCCTCTTCGGCTGAAGCCTGTTATTTTCGCCTCCCTCGTTCCCTGCAGCTCCTGGCGCGACCTCTCGCCTCCTTTTTAGCTCCCGGTTGCAATCTCTGTGTTGCTGCACTCTTTGTGGGTGTCATGGATTAAGGGGTCCTCAGGTGGTCAGATTACTAGTTATGGGCCGGACTGGTGGGCCGTGAAGATTATCGCTGAAGACTATCTCCCGTATCCGGAGAGGACCTCCATATGTGTAAAATAGCAAGTTTAGAGTCCGGGTGTAATATTTTCCTTCCTCTGCAAGATGATCATGTACAACCCTAGGTCCCTCCAGTGCATATATAAACCGGCGGGTTTAGTCCGTACGGACACAACACAGTTGCATAGGCTAGACTCCTAGGGTTTTAGCCATTAAGATCTCGAGGTAGATCAACTCTAGTAACCCTATATTCATCAAGATCAATCAAGTAGGAAGTAGGGTATTACCTCGATCGAGAGGGCCTGAACCTGGGTAAACATCGTGTCCCCAGTCTCCTGCTACCATCGATCCTCAGACGCATAGTTCGGGACCCCCTACCTGAGATCCGCCGGTTTTGACACCGACATTGGTGCTTTCATTGAGTGTTCCACTGTGTCATCGACAGAAGGATTAATGGCTCGCTTCTTCATCAACGACGGGGCCACCACTGAGGGAATTTTCCTCCCCAGGTACCTCATCCTATCTAACCCTGACACAAACGACCGCCGGATCTAGCCCTTTGACTTTGGCCAGGTGGGGTTTTACTGGTAGACCTTTTCACCTGGTTGTGATAGCCCAGCCCATAGCTACACCCCCGAACACGATCCTAGCCCAACTCACCCCAGGATTACCTCCGTGTCGGTCCGACACGCACAATTCCCCCCTCCGTGACACGGCGGCAGCTACGCCCGTGAGGGGAGGGCACACTACGGAGCCGCGTGCCGGGTGCTTGCGCCTGCCACCACGCTTACACAAGCGTAGGAGGGCCCAACGCAACACCTGTCGGCATTGCTACCCCCAGGTACCCCGGCCCGTCTAACCCTAACATACACAAACGCCGGATCTAGCCCTTTGACTTTCGCCGTACGGGGTTTGACCGGTGGAACTGGCCCGCCCCTGCCTCGCTGCGCCGCTGCGTAGGGCCGCACTGCCTCTTCTCGCGCTCGACCGCACCACGCCGCTGGCCGCAACTGCTCTGCTGAATCTACTGCTGCTGTTGAATGCTACTCCTGCTGCTGAATGCCTCTATACTATAGCAAAACAACAACAAAACGAACTTTAATCTGGATAAAAATTATGTGGACAGAACGTACACTTGACAAACTTCATTTGACCCCACTAGACCAAATCCATTTGATGCATGGATTAAGTCCTTTGAAAATCACAAAATCCTATCTTCTGTTAACAAAGAACATAATTAACCCCTATCATAGTGTGTTGCGTGTTGTGTGTGGTGTGTGTGTGCCTAGCTTGGCCACGGCCGTATGGCCAGCCCTTGTGTTAACTAGGACTAGTATAGTTTAGGATTAAAAATTGTGCTAAGTTAGTCTAATAGAAGATGACATGTAGACCCGCTATTAGTTTAAATAAAAGGCAAATTAAAAAAATGTCTAAATGAATGACATGTGGCCCCTACACTGTTCATATATTGACCAGTCAACCTTTGACTCAGCCCAGCCCCACTTGCCCCACTACCATACACTGTGGCTAGAATAGTACTAGATTACAAAGTATTTACTGATTAAATTTGGAATATAAATAAATCCATAAATTCATTTAAATTAGGAAACTAATATAAAATAATCCGTAACTCGGATGGAAATAATTTATATATGAAAATTGCTCAGAAAAATACAATGATTCGGAATATGATTTCCATTCGTCTGTCAGGTGGCTCTATCACAGCGAACGTGGAACCATCCCCCTCCATTTCACCTGTCCGAAATTGCCTAACACCGAGAATACTTTCCCGGATGTCTTCCCTCTTCGCCAGTATCATCTTGTACCGCGTTAGAACACCCCTAGCACTGCGTCTTGTCATGTCATGCATCTGTTTGCTTGTATTTACTATTTCTTCCCCCTCTCCTCTCCGGTAGACCCCGAGACCGGTGCTGCCCCTGTGATCGACTACTTCACCGATGACTATTCTTCCTTTCAGCAGAGCTTCTAGGCAAGCCCCCCCCTGATCACTCTGATATCACCCATTCCATTCTCTCATGCTTGCATTAGATTTTGCAACTATAATTGATTGATCCTATTGTGATGCATAGCCTGCTTTTGTACCTGCTCTTGTACCTTACCTGCTTATCCTAAACTGCTTAGTATAGGTTGGTTGGTATTTCACCAGTGGCACCCACCTTTTCCCAGTTGCCCCGACTTGTTGAACAACAACTCGATCAACGTAATCGATGACCACAGCCCGACACAACACCTCATCCCCTTTAGTTGTACTACTCTGCAGAGTTACCATCGACTGCCGAGGGTGATACCTCGTACATCACTTCTGATGAGATCTCTGTAGTGTAGTTAAACAGTCGTGGTCTACAAAGGGTGACTCCTTCTTCACCACTCCCTATACGACTTAGTCGTGCAACCCCTCAAGTGTGAACCTCGAGGGTGATTCCTCCTCGGTCGCCTTGATGGTCACATCGAGTGGAATACATCGAGGGTAATTCCTCGAGTTTCCCCCCTTGATGTTTTGGACACAAGGTTACCTTGACTTTACTTCAGTTCCTTGTGAAAGTTGGGCAGGCCCGGAGAGCACCCGCGAGATTTACGGTGGTGGCTGGCCATTTTGCGATATCACCCAGGAGGTGGCACTAGTAGAAAAAGGGTCAAATGTCAAGCACATTAGTGCCAGTTTGCTTTTGAGCCGGCACTAATGTGTGCATTAGTGCCGGTTCCAACGGCTAGCCTGCCGCTTTCATTAGTACTGGTTCGTGGCCGACCTTTAGCATCGGTTCGTGCCACGGACTGGTACTAAAGTGAGTGGTGGCAGGATGTTGTCAGTCCGGGGCCCCTCCAGCACCTTTAGTACCGGTTCATGGCACAAACCGGTGCTAAAGGTCGTCCTACATAAACCCTTCGTCCACCAGAGCTCGCTCTGTTCTCCCCCTTTCCCCTCTCCTCTCTGTTCGTCCCCTCTTCCTCTCGAGCTCATCACACATTTTGCCCAAAATTTGTCAAGATTTGAAGGCCCCCATCCATTCAAATTATCACAAAGGTTAGCAACTTTGTCCTTTCATCTCTCATTGCTAGATTAGCTCTTGCAATGCTTTGTATAGTGATTAATTTATGAGTTTAGTATTTTGGTAGAAAATATATGTGTTAGTATTTGATTTATATGCAATTGTGGTCAAAACTACCACTTAGTTTGCATATGTAGGTGTGGTTTACTTAGTGCCTTCTAAATCTCCGTCGTAACCACAGTCGATCGCCCGCACCATTCCGTCGCCGGCACCACCTTGTGGTGAGCCTCTTGTTCATGAATGTTTTACATTACCAAATTGATGTTTGTGTGATTTGGATATATAGTTACTCGTATAATTATCTTACCCGTACGTTGTTTGTTATACATAGTGCCATGGTTTTGATATCCGTCCCCGTCGGCCCTCGTCCTTGTTATGATTCGGATGTGGTATATTCTCTTTTAAAACTAGTTGTTGCATTTCGTGTTTATGACAAATTATGCCCATCAAGTTGACATAGATATTTTTGTCTAGGAGGTTTGTGAACCGGAAATTCCAACCGACCCTATTGTCGAGAGGTTAAATTTAGTTGAAAGAGAAAACGAGTATTTGAAAGAAAAATTGAAAAGAATTGAGGGGGAGAAGATGGAATTGGAGTTGCATGTTGCCGATGTCGTCGATGATCACAAGATCAAGATGGAGAAAATGCGCTTGAAGATTAGAAAGATTAGAAAATATGCCATTGATAGTGAGGCTTGGTATCATTATGCTGTTGGATCAATTGTTACCTTAGTTGCGATCTTGATCGCATTTGTTGTTGCATTTAAATTCTTTAGTTAGAGAGTTATTTGTTTGTTGCATTTAAGTCTTGTATGAACTTTATTTATGAACTTGTATTAATTTGGTCTATTCAGTGTTGTGTAATGAAGATGAGCCGACAATGGATGTACGATGACCGATGCTCTCCCGAGTTCATTAATGGCGTGCAAACTTTTCTGCTTGCGGCTGAGGCAAACAAGCGGGCGGATGGTTTTATGCCTTGTCCATGTTTAGTCTGTAAGAATGATCACAATTACTCTACGTCAAGAACCATTCACGTCCACCTGTTTAAGTCCGGTTTCATGCCCCACTATAATGTTTGGACCAAGCATGGAGAAAGAGGGGTTATGATGGAAGACAATGAAGAAGAAGAGGACGACGACAACTATCCTGGCCATGGGTTCCCTGAATACGATGATACAACAATGGGGGAAGAAGCTGAGCCGGCAATGCGGGAAGAAGCTGAAGAAGAGGCATCAGATGAGCCCGCTGATGATCTAGGTCGGGCCATTGCCGATGCAAAGAGAAACTGCGCAAGTGATTTGGAGAAGAAGAAGTTGCAGCGCATGTTAGAGGATCACAAGAAATTGTTGTACCCGAATTGCGAAGCTGACAAGAAAAAGTTGGGCACCACACTGGAATTGCTGCAATGGAAGGCAGAGAATGGTGTATCTGACAAGGGATTTGGAAAGTTGCTGGTAATGATAAAGAATATGCTTCCAAAGGACAACGAATTGCCCGAGAGTACGTACGAAGCAAAGAACGTTGTCTGCCCTCTAGGGTTAGAGGTGCAGAAGATACATGCATGCCCTAATGACTGCATCCTCTACCGCGGTGAGTACGAGGATTTGAACGCTTGCCCGGTATGCGGTGCATTGCGCTATAAGATCAGGCGCGATGACCCTGGTGATGTCGAGGGCGAGCGCCCCAGGAAGAAGATTCCTGCCAAGGTGATGTGGTATGCTCCTATAATACCACGGTTGAAACGTTTGTTCCAAAACAAAGAGCATGCCAAGGCGATGCAATGGCACAGAGAAGACCGTAAGAAAGACGGAAAGTTGAGAGTACCCGCTGACGGGTCGCAGTGGAGAAAAATTGAGAGAAAGTACGGGAAGGAGTTTGCAGATGACGCAAGGAACGTATGGTTTGGTCTAAGCGCAGATGGCATTAATCCTTTTCGGGAGCAGAGCAGCAACCATAGCACCTGGCCTGTGACTCTATGTTTGTATAACCTTCCTCCTTGGTTGTGCATGAAGCGGAAGTTCATTATGATGACAGTGCTCATCCAAGGCCCTAAGCAACCCGACAACGACATTGATGTGTACCTAAGGCCATTAGTTGAAGAACTCTTACAGCTGTGGAATGGAACAGGTGTACTTGCATGGGATGAGCACATGGGGGAAGAATTTGACCTAAAGGCCTTGCTGTTCATGACCATCAATGATTGGCCTGCTCTCAGTAACCTTTCAGGACAGACAAACAAGGGATAGCGCGCATGCACGCACTGTTTGGACAATTGTAGGAAGAATGTGTACCTGGGACATCGTCGATTTATTTCGAGCAGGCATCCGTAAGAAAGAAAGGCAAGCATTTCAAAGGTGAGGCGGATCACCGGACGAAGCCTCGCCACCGTACTGGTGCTGATGTACATGATATGGTCAAGGATTTGAAGGTAGTCTTTGGAAAGGGTCCTGGCAGACAACCTGTTCCGAATGACATTGACGGACGCGCACCTATGTGGAAGAAGAAATCTATATTTTGGGACCTGCCCTATTGGAAAGATCTAGAGGTCCGCTCTGCAATCGACGTGATGCACGTGACGATGAATCTTTGCGTGACCCTGCTTGGCTTCTTGGGCGTGTATGGGAAGACAAAAGATACACCTGAGGCACGGGAGGACCAGCAACGTATGCATGGAAAAGACGGCATACATCAGGGTCATGCCAGCTACGCTCTTACCAAAGAAGAGAAGGAAATCTTCTTTGAATGCCTGCTCAGTATTAAGGTACCGTCTAGCTTCTTGTCGAATATAAAGGGAATAATAAACATGGCAGAGAAAAAGTTCCAGAACCTAAAGTCTCATGACTGCCACGTGATTATGACGCAACTGCTTCCGGTTGCATTGAGGGGGCTTCTACCGGATAACGTTCGATTAGCCATTGTGAAGCTATGTGCATTCCTCAATGCAATCTCTTAGAAGGTAATCGATCCAGAAATCATACCAAGGTTAGAGAATGATTTGGTGCAATGTCTTGTCAGTTTCGAGTTGGTGTTCCCACCATCCTTCTTCAACATCATGACGCACGTCCTAGTTCACCTATGCGAAGAGATTAGCGTTTTGGGTCCTGTATTTCTACACAATATGTTCCCCTTTGAGAGGTTCATGGGAGTCTTAAAGAAATATGTTCATAACCATGCTAGGCCAGAAGGAAGCATCTCCAAGGGCCATGAAAATGAGGAGGTCATTGAGTTTTGTATTGACTTTATTCCTGACCTTAAGCCGATTGGTGTTCCTGAATCGCGGCATAAGGGCAGACTGGATGGAAAAGGCACGCTAGGAGGGAATCAAAAAATATGTATGGACGGACATTCTCTCACTGAAGCACACTACACAGTTATACAGAATTCCGCCTTGGTGGCTCCGTATATGGACGAACACAAGAATTTTCTACGCTCCAAACACCCGGAGCGGTCTGATGACTGGATTACACGTGAACAAACCAGGAGTTTCGCCGGCTGGTTGCAGACACGTACCATGCATGACGCCTCTATTGAAGATGACCTGTACTCGCTGTCCCAGTTACCATCTTCGAATATAATGACTTTCAAAGGGTACGAGATAAATGGTAATACATTTTACACGATCGCCCAAGATAAGAAGAGCACCAACCAAAACAGTGGTGTCCGCTTTGATGCAACAACCAAGACGGGAAAGGAAACATATTATGGTTACATAGAGGAGATATGGGAACTTGACTATGGACGTGATTTGAAGGTCCCTTTGTTTCGGTGCAAATGGGTCAATATGACACGATATGGGGTAACGGAAGACCCGCAGTATGGAATGACAACAGTGGATCTCAACAATCTTGCGTATGCAGACGAACCATTCGTCCTAGCTAATGATGTGGCACAGGTTTTCTATGTGAAGGATATGCCTACCAAGCCGAGAAAAAGAAAAGATAAGGAAGCGAATGCATCATACGATGAGCCAAAGCGCCACATAGTTCTTTCTGGGAAGAGAAACATCGTGGGAGTGGATGACAAGACAGACATGTCAGAAGATTATGAAAAGTTTGATGAAATTGCTCCATTCACAGTGAATATTGACCCGAGCATCCAGTTAAATGATGAAGATTTTCCATGGCTACGGCACAAAGGGACATACGCAAAGAAAAAGTTTCACACCCAAAGATCTGGGATGTGATCGGCTTCACTATCATCAATTTCTTCTGTGCTTCACACCCAGGAGGGAATCTCTGTAATAGTTATGGTAGTTATGTGTTTTGGCATTTGAAACGCGAAGAAATTTTATGTGCAAACAAATTCTTTCATGCATTTACTGATTTTTTCAGCTAAATGACCCTGAAATTGAAAAGCATTTCAAATGAACTCAGAAAAGGTTGAAAGTTGGCATGGTATCATAATTTCACCCACATAGCATGTGCAAAAAAGTAGAGAGGGTTACCGCAAAAACTGGATGCACTTCGTGTATAAAATGGACAATCTCTTTCGAAGTATCAGGGTTTCGGACGAAAACTCATCCGTTACAAAGACATTTCATTTTTTTAAATAACCTAAGCATTACCAAACTGAATATAATGATAAAACACACTAATATTAAACATAAGAAAAAAGAATCACTGAAAATCTATTTTCAAAGTTAAGTTATTCACAAACTAGTGATTCACACAAATTTCAAATAATTCAAAATGTAAACTATTCAAATTTATAAACTACCGACACTAATAGAAAGTTTGTATTTTTTTGTACCTAAAGCAAAAATATTCACAAAGAAAAACTAAATACAGCAAAAAACAACTCAAAAATAAATAAAACAAAATAAATAAAGCAAAATAAATAAGAAAATAAAAAAGCCCGCCTACTGCGCCACAGCGGCCTGCATACGACTAGAAACCCGACCTATTGTTGGGCCAGGATGCAGGCCCGCAAAGGCCCAACAGGCCCACATGGCAGCATAGAACAGGTAGGCCCACAAGGCCTTCAATAGAGAGGAGCTCGAGACAGCTGCCGCAGCGGGGCTTATAAGCAGGTGCGGGCGCCCTTCGGCTAGCGAGGTGGGACTAAACTTGCCCGCACCGCACCTGCACCACCGCACCCCTTTAGTACCGGGTGGTGGCACCAACCGGTACTAAAGACCCCTCTTTAGTACCGGTTGGTGCCACCACCCGGTACTAAAGGTGTGCGCTTCCCGCCGCTTCGCCTGGCCAAAACAGACCTTTAGTACCGGTTGGTGGCTCTAACCGGCACTAAAGGTGGGTTCTATAAAAGAAAACACTTCAAAAAAATTCGGCAGTTCGTTCTCCCTCTTCTTCTTCTCCTTTGCCCCATCGCCGCCGCCCCTCGTCGCCGCCCCGTCGTCGCCGCCCCACGTCGCCGCCCCCGTCGCCGTCCCCGTCGCCGTCCGTCGCCGTCGCCGCCGCCCCAGTCGCCGTCCGTCGCCGTCCCCTCTGCCTCGCCGTCCCGTCGCCTCGCCGTCGCCATCGCTGTCGCCCGCGCTATGAGCCCCTCTCCCCGGCCCCTCTCCTCCCTCCAATCGAAGCCACCGCGCCGCCGGCGCCGTAGGGTGCACACACGCACGCGCGTGCACACACACACACACGCACACACACACGCACACACACACACGCACAAAAACACACACATGATTCTGTTTTTTCTGTTTTTTATACAAATGTTTTAGATGAATTAATTAATTAATTAGATTAATGTCAAATAGTATATAGAAATGTTAGAAATGTTAGAAATTTTAGAAATGTTAGTTTTATCTAGATGAATTCGATTAATTTCAAATTGTTATAGAAATGGTAGTTTTTAGTTTCTTATAATTTTAGTTATAGAAATGTTAGCAATTTTTCTGTTTTTTGGTTACAGAAATATTAGAAATGGTATAGAAATGTTAGTTATATATGTAGAAATGTTAGAAATTTTAGAATTAGTTTTAGCTAGATGAATTAGATTAATGTCAAATTGTTAGACGATGATCGATGTTTTTTCAGTTTCTTATAATTTTAGTTATCACAATCCAATCATTTAAAAAATGTTACTTTTTGCGGGCATATAGTATTTGTTCTCGACGATGCCCGGCCCGCATCCTCGCCGTCGACCCGTTCGCGACGACGTCCGGCTGGCCCATGTCCGGGATTGGGCTCCGCCGGGCTGGCACTGGGAGGTGCTACCTGGAGGGGCGCGCCGCTTGGTGAGGAACCCGGCCTCGGGTCCCGTCGTCGACCCTGATCTCCTTTGGTGGCGTTCGCATGGGCCAAATTCGGTGCAGAGGGAGGCGGCCCCGCCGAAGGTGGTGCGTCGTCGTGTCAGGGAGGAGGACGAGCACGTCCATCGCTACATGGCTGCTATGGACGTCAGGTTCTCCAATACCTGGCAGGTTCTTTGGGCAGATGACCGGAGATATGATCCTGTGATGGTTCCTTGTCTTTGGGTGTCCACCGCCCGCGCCCCAGGAACCGCGAGTGGCCTAGATTCTTCTATAGTATTCGATCTTTATTAGCTACCTAGCCAGTGATGTATTCGAGATTATATATTATTTGAGACGATGTATTCGAGATTATATATTATTCGAGACGATGTATTCGAGATTATATATTATTCGAGACGATGTATTCGAGATTATATATTATTCGAGACGATGCATATTATGTACTATATGATTCAGTTTTTCCTTATTGATTGCATCCATGCATTGTAATTTGAATACTAAATTGTTTTATATTTCTTCTGTATTAGTTAAATAAAAGCTATGGCGGACAATACCGGCAGAGAGGGAGAAGAGGCCCTGTTCGAGATCATACGCAGCCCTAGCAGGCCAGATGATCTGAATGAAGCAAATGACGGCTCCCAATATCTGAACAATACCGGGGAGGGTGATGATAAGATATTCGATCTCGACGACCGAGCTGATGAAGTCATGAACTATGATTATGATTATGATGACGCAGACAATGATTATGATGACGAATACAATGTTGATCTTGAAATAACAAAGACTACCGGCGAGGTATATTTATATAAGCAGGCATCTAGTGATCATCACATGTTTTTTTATTTGAAGATATATTAACGAATCGATCTTTCTTCTTTCAGCCCTCCGGATCGAGCAAATCTGCTTCTACAGACAGCAGGACAAAGCGCGGCCCGAGCAAAAAGTTGAAGGAGGGTGTAAAGTACAACATCGATTCCATCAAAGCTAGTGGCGAACCCCTCACGCCTAAGAACATTGCGAGCAAGTTCGTTCGTCAGTGCGGAGTTCTTGTGAAGGACCAACTCCCGATCTCCATTCAAGAATGGAAAGAGCCAAAAACTAAACGCCCAGATGTTACTTGGGTCGACGACAGAGCAAAACAAAAGCTTTGGGAATCTCTGATGGAACATTTCACCCTACCAGATTATTTCACTGATGCAGATGTGCAGAAAGTCAAGGACGCTGCTCTTAAGAAGATGGCAATTGCATTCAACACCCACAAGAAAACTGTATGGGCCAACTACCTCGCTGCAGAAAGGAAGACTCCAGAATTCAAGGGAACACTGGAGAAGCAAAGAGAACACTGGCCCGCTTTCGTGAAATTCAAGGAATCAGAATTATCTAAGGAACGGTCGAGAAAAAACAAGGCCAATGCCGCAAAAAAGACGCAGTTCCATAGGCTGGGTCCAGGTGGCTACGCGGTGGCAATGCCTAAGTGGGATAAGTCTGAGCAAGAGATGGAGGATGCAGGGGTCACTCCGGTTACTAGGAGCTGGCCCCCAGGTGCAGAACTTGGTTCTATGCGCATGGGGGGGCGTTGGACCCGAAGACAGGCCTGGTTTCGAAGAAGGCAAGTCTAAACGGAGCAGAACAAAAGTTACTTGACGCAATAGAAGATGCTCGAAAGGGGGTGTTCACGCCCAACAGAGAGAACGACGAGCTTACGCGCGCCCTGGGAAATCCTGAACACCCGGGAAGAACACGAGGCAAGGGCGTTATTCCCTGGTATGAGGGCTTTTCGGAATGGAACGACGACTACAGGACCCGTGCAAGAAAGAAGATGGAGGAGGAGAAGAAGAGGAAGCTGGAGGAGGAGCAGAGGAAGCAGGACGCGGAACGCCTTCAAGGCCTAGAAGCAAGGCACGCGGACTTGGCACTCAAATTCCAGCCAGCAGCAGCAGATCGACTCACTTAGCCAGGAAAGGGGGTCTCAGCAGCGGCAGCAGCAAGCGGATGATCATCCAGCATTGGATAGCACCGTCCCATCCATGCCGAGAAGCAGCGTTGGTTCCGCCCCGGGCGACGCACTGCTGGATACATACCCTGTGGATGACATCATAGAGAACACTAACTGTGAGCTACACTACAAAATGAAGAACATATCCATGAAGGTGGCGAACGCCGTTGCTTTTACAATTACCCCCGAAGCAACCTTCCATTGAGCCCCGATTCCAGAGGGCTATGCTCGTGTCTTGGTTGATGAGGTGGTGGGCCCATATTCGGGGCTAGAGCTTGACATTCCTGGAGGTGACGACGAGCAAACACTGGGAGAGGCCATACATCGTTTCATCCTATGGAAAAAGGATTGCATCATCTTTCGAAGTCCACCGACACCGCGTCTGCCGACTCCTCCTCGAAGTCCGCCACCGTGTCAGCAGACTCCCGCTCCTCCAAGTCCGCCACCGTGTTAGGCCACACCTCCTGCTTCATGTCCGGCACAGCGTCAGGCCACACCTCCTGCTTCAAGTCCGACACCGTGTCAGGACACACCTCCTGCTTCAAGTCCAGCACAGCGTCAGGCCACTCCTCCTGCTCCAACTAAGCCACGTCAGCCGTCTCCGCCGCCTAAGCAATCGCAGAAGAGACACGCCGCAGCTATGGTGCGTAGCGGTACGAGTCGAGGTAGTACAGAAAGTACAGGCGGAGACAAGCGATATAAATATGGTCCAAGCAGCCTCGCTCCTCTTCCTCAGAGGCCTTACGACATGACCGAGGAGCAAAACGATGCAATAGTGCGGGCCGAAGTGGACGCTCATTTTCGACCGAAACCGGCAACGCCGCCGAGGGAGAAAGTGCCTGAGGAAAAGATTGACCACTTCATTCGTATGGCTAGACCACCAGCTCCCAAGCCTGTTGACTCAGACTATGAGCGCCAAATCAAGAAGGCACATCGAGCACGACTACAGAAAGAAGCGAGCTCGAGCTCGAGCCAACAAGCAGCTGTCAAAAAATGCGGGAAAACCGTTCCCCAGCTGGGAGAACAGGCGGCGCAATCGACCCCCCCCCCCCGCTTGTTGTGCCAACAACACATGAGAGTACGCGCGCCCAATATTATTGTGGGCAAACCGTTTACGTTCCCGAGCTGGGCGATGTGGTAATAACCGAGGAGCATATAATGCAGGCTGAAATGCTCAAGATCACTGTTGGACAACTCCTCGAGATCGAGCCCATGCCTCCGCTTAGAGAGGAGGAAATAAAACGGAAATATGTCCGGGGCCAACCTTTGGTCGAGCCCGAGGAGGTCAAGAACCTCCCAACGAGAATGTATGAATTGCATGATTGGTACATGAAAATTACCAAGATTTCCAATCGAGAGTCCCTCATGGTGCAAGTCGAGGAAGATCATTACTTCCATAAGAAAGCTCTGGCCATTGAGTATTCAGAACTATTTCAGTTATTCAATCAAGATGCACTCGACAAATCTATCGTCAGTTGCTATTGTCTGTAAGTGATTTCTTTCTGTAATTTAAGTCTCAAGCTAGCTCTAGTGCTCATTGATTGATCATTAATTACCTGTAATTATATATCCTCACTATATATTCTTTTCTGTGGTATTATGCAGGATGAAGATGTATGAAATGAAAAAAGCTGGACGCTATGGCATTGGGTTCATTGACCCAAATACCGTTAATGAATACACATGGAAATTGGAATGGTGTAGACAAGATGTAGAGAAATGCATGCTAGAGTTCTTGAAGCGCCTCAATAGCAATGAAGATATACTACTTCCTTACAACTTCGAGTGAGTCACACTGTCTTGTACTACAAATTCTGTTTTTGCTTACTAGCTAGATGTTAATAAGTGTATAGGGTTTAGGGTTATAGTTGATTAGTGTTATGCACATGCCCGCTTAATTTATACATGCAAACGTATGCGCATGCAGCTTCCACTGGATCTTGTTAGACATTAAAGTTGACGAAGGAAAAGTTGAAGTACTGGACTCACTACTTAAAAAAATAGTGACTACAGCATCGTGAAGGGGATAGTCGACAGGTTATTTCAATCATTATTAACTATATCTCGGCCTATTTAGTTCGTCATTTCCTGATATGAACTATTTTTAATAACCCCTTTATTAATTTTCTTTGCCGGCGGGCAGGGCTTGGGCAAAGTACATCAAGGTGACTCCAGGAAAATGGCGACAAAAGCTATGTTGGTATCGACCCAAGGTAAGTAATTAAGTAGTACTAGCTAGCTAGCTACCATCTCTTTAATTCTTGTTTCAATACCATTAATTAATTAACATGCTTGATTAATTATTATCTGATTAAATTCTATTGTCGTAAAGGCCCTGAAGCAGGCGCCGGGGACTGAAGTGTGTGCATACTACGTTTGCGAGAACATTCGCATGATGGCGTCCGAAAGGAGCAGATCTGATAGACAGGACTGGGTACGTTTGCCAGAACACTATTCACAAATCTTACATGATTGTCGATATCTAGTCACACAACTAATACACATGCATATTGATCTCCTTCTTAACAGTTCAAAGAGGTGCGGGACAAGCTCCTATCAGAGGAGCGCATACGAGCACTTCAAGAGGAAATAGCGGGATTTTTGCTCGACCAGGTCATAGATCCCAAAGGAGAATACTATTACCCGCTACCGCCCCCATGAACCACTTGTCATCGTGCTCCGAAGGCACCAAGGCAACATGTAGGAGAAATTGTATATATATATACATGTGTATGTGTGAATAATTAATGGTGGTTGTGAGACATTCGATTATATATATATGATCAGTTCTACGAGAAAATCTATTTATATATATGCATAACGTGTACAATATGTAGTATCGTAAAATACCAGCAAACAAAAAAGAATTAAATGGAAAACACAAAATTAATGGAAAAATAAAAATTAAAACCAAAACACCTCCAAACATTTAGTACCGGTTGGTGCTACCAACTGGTACTAATGGTCTACCAGCACCCGGGCCTGGCTCGTGCCAAGTGGGGGCACTTTAGCGCTGGTTCGTGCCGAACCGGTACTAAAGGGGGGGGCCTTTAGTCTCCACTCCATAGTGCCGGTTGCAGAACCGGCACTAAAGGCCCTTACGAACCGGTGATAAAGGCATGTTCTGCACTAGTGTGGTGATAGCTCCGGACTTGTCCTGACAGTCGTCACCTCTTTAAATAATGCACTAAAAGGTTTGTGAATTTGATTTGAGTGGGCAACTAGCCTATACGCACTAACCGCCACACGAGAATAGTTATGGGCCTCGACGTGGTACGTTTTATGCAAAAACTGTGTCAGACATCCAGTTCAGCATTGGGGGAAGGCTGGGCCGGCTCCATCCAGGCAGAGGTGGTGCCTGGTACGCCCTGCTCGAATGACCCAGAGTGCAAAGGGCGATGGGCCCAACACCCCGGAACGCTTAGGATGTAGACCGGCGGGGACCTCTTTATGGAGACTAGGTAGGGCTACGACGTGTTGATCTTCCCAGGCTGGGCATGACCCAGGAAAGTGTCTCCTTCCAGAGTTAATCAAGCGTGTTCGGTAATGTGGTGCACCCCTGCAAGTTAGTTATCTATTCGAATAGTCGTGTCCACTGTAATGGACGCTCGCAGATGTATCCTGATCTATTATAACTAGAAATGGATACTTGAGATATGTGTTGGATATGATGATGGCTCCGGGATTGCTTTCTCACAGGGAGTCCAGAAAGGATCTCTAGGTGTTATTGATAGAACATTTTTGTTAATTATAAAATGCTTTTCTTTACTCATTCTGCAAGATGGTGCTCTCCAGAAGATGCTAGTATTCGATAGGCTAGGCCTTTCACCTTCTCTTCTGGCATTCTGCAGTTCAGTCCACAGATACAACTCATTCCTTTAATACTCATGCATACTTAGTCTAGATCTGATGCTTGCGAGTACTTTGGATAAGTACTCGCGGTTGCTTTGCTACCCCATTTCCCCCTTCTCTCTTATTTCCGGTTGTTGCAATCAGATGACGGATCCCAGGAGTCAGATGCCACTACCGATGACTACTACTACTCCGAGGGTGCCTACTACTACGTGGAGACCGTCGATGACTAGGAGTAGTTAGGAGGTCCTAGGCAGGAGGCCTTGCCTCTTCGATCGTTGATGTTTGTGCTAGCCTTCTTAACACTAGTAGAAAACGAAGCTTTATCACCGGTTCGTAAGGGCCTTTAGTGCTGGTTCTGCAACCGGCACTAAAGAGTGGAGACTAAAGGCCCCCCTTTAGTACCGGTTCGGCACGAACCGCCACTAAAGGCCCACCACGTGGCGTGAGCTCGCGCCATGGTATGGGGGACCTTTAGTACTGGTTGGTGTTACCAACCGGTACTAAAGGTTTTTTTTTTTGAAAATTTTGGAAAAAAAATTGAACTTTTTTTTGGATTTTCAATTTTCTGAATTATTTGATGATTTAGTCTCTAATCACCCCTCTTAACTACTCAAGTGTGGACCACTCATTCCAAATCGTCTAACTTCCCGGCCGGTCACCCATCCTCTCACTCCCCCAGCCGAGCACGCTTAACTTCGGAGTTGTATTCCCTCTACTTTCCAACTCTGCACTTGTTGTTTTCCTAACAAATGTAAGCTGTTAATCCTATTAACCCTCAATAGTTTAGCTTGAGCATTAGGTCACACGTTTCACCGTTTGAGTTTGAAACTATTATTCTAAAAAACAGTAATTATTTAGTAACACTAATATTTCTTGAATAAGTTTGACCACAGTTTGACCATAGTTTGACCAGATTTGACCAAAATTCAAAAAATTGAAATAATTAATTAGTAACACTAATATTCTTGAATAATTACGTAGTAACATTAATACTTCTTGAATAAGTAGTTTGACCATAGTTGACCAGATTTAACCAAAAAACTGAAATTTGAGCATATCTTTTTTTCCTTTTGGAATTTGAGGATTCTAAAAAATTGCAAACAGGCCATAGGCGGACAAATCGGATGTGGATTTTTGTGCTGAATTTTTTGATATATTATACGTTTTTTTCTGACATCATATGCAAAAGTTATAGCCGTTTTACATTTTCCCTACACTTTTTGCAAAACATGTCCAAATTGAAGTTTTCAAATTTTCGTAACTAGTAGATGTAGTAATATAACTACCTCTCAAAGGATTTTATTTTTTGAAGTTTTTATCATTTTCTTTTGATTTTTTCGAAACTGAAATGGCGATACACTGGGGGGGGGGTAGAGTTTGAAAATTGCCCAATAGTCCTGGTTTGTCTCTCCAACCGGTACTATAGGTCAGACCCCTTTAGTCCCGGTTCATGACACGAACCAGTACTAAAGGTTAGCTCTTTAGTACCGGTTCGTGCCACAAACCGGTACTAAAGGTGATCGTGGGGCCCTGGCCTGACGCCAGCCTGCCACCACCCCTTTATTACCGGTTCGTCACACGAACCGGTACTAAAGGTTCAACACGAACCGGCATTAATGCATAGCCGTTCGAACCGGCACTAATAGTACCATTAGTACCAGGCCAAAATCAAACCGAGACTAATGTGTCTCACATTAGGTCCTTTTTCTACTAGTGTAAGGCAAAACTTGTTTAATTTATGTCTGTAGTGAGATATTGTTGCTTCTACTGACTCGTTTGTATTCGAGCTTATGTATTCGATCCCTCGAGGCCCCTGACTTGTAATATAAAGCGTGTATGACTTTAATTTGTGTTTGGAGTTGTATTGTGATATCTTTTAGTGACTCCCTGATCTTTGTCGTACACATTTACATGCATGATTAGTGTACGGGCAAATCGGGGACGTCACACAATGATTGTAGTGTGTATAAACTCAGATTTTGTCTGGTATGTTGTACATGCATTGCTAATTTAACCCAATTGAATTTCTAACCATGGCAACAATGCTCAGTTGTTTACTTTAAATGGTTCTCAAGCTGAGAAGCAGAAGTAGGTAGGATGCATGTTCTGAATTCTTGCACGGAGATTCAGACAATACTATGGTTGAGATTGCTAACCGTGACATTGATGTATAATGTTTCCCAAAATATCTAGGACGCTATGAGCAAATTTAGGTTGTCAACGACTGCATCTTTGCCAAACTGGCGACCCAGAGTACCTCTATCCGTAGTTTTTTTCATCAGAGACTTTTCTCCCATGTTGGTCATGACTAAAGTTGATTTATGTTACTTGGGTGACAAGTGAGTTTGTGGTGATCAAGGTGCCTAGATGTAATCGCAAAGTGGGAAAGATGCAATCAGTTGTTTTTCTTCTCCATAGCAATGCATGGGCATTCAACCACGTATCTCTTTATGTAGAAAAATGCATGTATTGTGCATGTATGATACTTTAAAAAATTGATAATTAAGTTTTTGATTAAGACGAATCTTGATAGCATCACATACATGAGTGTTCTCCCATGATAACACACGGACCCATGAGCTAAGCATTCTCCGGTTCCAACGCACGAGCATTTTTGCTAGTCCCACAAAAACTAATAAATGGCCACCATAATATGATAACAACATGAATCACCCCCTTTAGACTGACCATATTGGGAGAAACTTGCACAGTATAACATAGGGTTTAGCTCAGCAATTTTGCTTATGTGACATTTAGTTAACGAGGCGAGAGGTAATTTGAGTAACATAGCTGGTGACCGTAACATAGCGCTTCATCTACACCCATCACCTGAAATGTGGACCCCGTGCGGGGTTCACACTTCAGGTGATGGGTGCATGCTTCAAATGTGCATGATGATTTTTGCGTTACCATGAATCGATCGACTTGAGCATTGTAAGATCATGATGACCTTACCTGGAAGGTCTATGGACACCATTCCCTTCAACCGTGCATGATCAATTTTATGTCACCGACTTGAAGCAAACATATTTGACTTTGACACCATTCCCTTTTAACAATGTATTTTGATACGGAGGGTTGGCAACTGAGGTGTTGAACAAAACGCCTTCAGTATATCTAACTAGCTCAAGGTTTAACTGACATCTCAATAGCCTTGATGCGACAAAGATATCAATATAAAGTATCATTATTGAAGAAAAATCGCACATTGATGGCACGAAAACACCAACATTGAATGAGAAAAGGATTACATTTGGTGTTGTGGTAAGAAGCTTTGAGATGAACTAAAAATATTATAACTGGAAACATGAGTTGGGAACAACCAGTATCCCTCATATTATGGATGAAACTGAGATTAAGTCAAAAACTTTATTTTGATCAGAGCAACTGGTAAATCTGATCAGGCCCAAGGGACTAATTCTCCGCTGCTGCATAACACGGTCCTAAGAACACTGGTGTATACACTTCCACCGTAAGGTGGTCAACACCAGTAAGTTTGTCAAAATCCACCTTGATGATACCACTTGCAAGAGCAAACTCCCCAGTCCCACCAGTAACAGCCAACTGACCATTAACACCCAAGGCGTTTCCCATCACTTGAAGGGTGGATCCTTTGAACCTGCGCATGAAACATGGCATACAATAATATCATGTTGAATAAAGGAAACAAAAAGTACTAGGAAAGGTGACCCTCTTTTTGAAAATAAGTGAGCTTTTTTCCAAGCTTTAACATCATCATGTTTGACCATATTTACAGAAGAGAACATACCAACATCTGTACCACATTGAATTGGTATCATTAGTTTGATCATGAATGAATTATATAATTGTAAATATTTCGTGCCGCAGATGTCGCGTACGTTATGGGTCAACTATATCGGACTTGCAAAAGTTTAACTTAGGGTAACTCTAAACTGTTCTGTCACTAAAAAAAATGAGGATATAAACACTAGATAAGGATATAGTACTTATAAATACGATGATTTAAATACTTGTGATTACCTGCCATCCACAAACACTATGACGTAAGTAGATATCCAGCTACCGGCGCCTATGGTGCTTCCTTGTCCACGGGCGACTAGCTTCGCCCCGTTGCCCTCTCCTTCAAATACAGTCCAGTTGACAACAACGTAATGCCCAAACTTGGCCACCTCAAGAAGGGATTTCTGGGTGTCATCACCAGTGCGGCCCAACCACAGATTGCGGAGGATAGTCTTTCTGTATGTAGTGGGTGCAGGGACAATGGAGACCTCGACATTAGGAGGAACGGCCGCCATGATCGAGTTCTGTGGATGTGCAAGAAATGTACTACTCAAGCTAGTTGGGTACTATTAGCTCTAGCTGGTTGTACTTAGGAAAGAAAGAAAGGAGATGTACTTATAGCTGGGAAAACGTCTCATTGCTGACTGCACCATGTGCACGCACGAGATTCCAAACTTAGTATACAGCCTTAATTTCGTAAGTATGCTGAGTTTTCCAGACTTATTAGATCCCAAGCGACCCGATCTAGATCTGGTAATCTCTCCCAACTAGAGGGCATCTCTTAAAAAATCTGGATCACCAAGCGCACTGTACCTCATCGATGAAAATTGTACTATCTTTTATTTTCTATCACGTTTAACAGTTCATTAATTCGGACGGAAATAATGGGGTATGTCTCGGACATTGTCCATGCCATTGGTCTGCTGTTCTTTGGACAAAGTCTTTTTGGTGTGGTGATGACAACATTTGTGGATGTTGTTTCATTCTTGAAGGCATGATCATTGAGATTTTGTACCTGTGCCTATCTCATGGAATCGTCGCCTTATGAAAACCGTGATCAGGCTTTGGCGATCAACGTGCCGTGCAGCCGCCACCATAGCCCACGCTAAGCCTAATGCTCTACCTGCTGTCCACATCCCGTGCAGCCACCACTATGCCAGGACGGCAAAGGAGCCCCTCCGCTGCCCACACTACCCAAGCTTTGCCCAACAGCACGCCTAGGCGGCAGGGGGTGGGGAGGGAGGAGAGAGGGAGGAAGGGGAACGGACGAAGAAGTGGCTCGCCAGAATGCTGCGCCGGGGCGTCACGGAAGAGCGGACGGGGTGGATTTGAGCCTTCTATACTTCTGCTCACGGAGAAATAATGTGTGCAGTTATAGATTGTCAACATATGTACAGCTCCGAGTAGGACCAAAACTAGAAGCATTGCATGGAAGCATCAACGTCATCGGCAGGAAATGCTGCCATGGCAGCCAACTCTTCCACAAGAAAAGATCGCGTCATCAGGCGGCAAGGTAGGATTTACCAACCTAACTGCAAGTATGTGGGCCCTAGCTGGCTCAACTCTACTTAAACACGAAGATGCGAAGGAGCCTATCATCCGAGCTTGGATTAGGCAATTGGCACAGTGTAATTTGCTGGATGGGTAACCGAGGGTGCAGCAGCTGGAGCAGACACAATGGCTCGAGTATCTGAAGTCGCAACACAGCAACAAACTGGGGCATGGTCTGAAACCGAGTCGTGGTCGGAAGTGTGTCACCGTTATCATCACTGCTACTCATCTTTTCATCGTAAACATCTGCCTTGAGCTTATCAACTGTAGTCTGACTCTCAGTGACCTTGACATCAAGAGCTCTCCTGGTTTTTCATGAGGTTAGCTACGCCTCACTCAATCCTCTAAGTAGCTTGAAGAAGATATATCACCTGCTCAGTCTTAGTCTTGAGCATTGGAGAAGTCGAAGAGCTAGGACTAGCAGTGGTAGTAGCAGCTCTAGCTATCTCAGCCTGGGCCTGTGCTGCAGCTGAAGTTGGATGAGAGGGATCATAACTTCAAATTCTTTATGGCAAACTCTAACTTCATATCCTTAAGCACGCAAGTAGTAGCATCGGGGCTAGAACTGGCAACAATTATATCATCAACATGGACAAGAACAAATATAGTAATGTTGCCTTTCCTGTAGAAAAACAGTGAGGTATCTACCTTAGATGGAGTAAACCCAAGTTCTTGTAACTGTATGATCAACTTTGAGTACCATGCTCTTGGTGCATGTTTCAATCCATATAAAGCTTTATCTAACTTACAGACATAACCTGGTTTTTGGATAGCACAAACATATTTCAATAATTCGCACATTTTTTAGATCCCAATTTAGAAAGAAGAAAGATTTTTTTTATAAATTCCAAACATTTTTGGAAATATCCGGCACATTTGTTTCCTAAAAGGGAACATTTTTGAAAACAAGAACATTCTATAACATTTTAAAGAGTTTCTAATTTTCAGAGCAATGTTGAAAACCAAGAAAATGCCCAAAAGAACTCCCAATTGCTTTTGAAAATGCAACCATTTATAGACGGTCCAAACATTTCTTAAAATACTTCCAAATTTTCTAAAATTCTATTTTTTAAACATTTAGTTTTTTTTGAAAATTATAACATTTTTGGAAAAAACAATAAAATCCAAAAAATTCAAAAATAATACAAATAGAAACTGAACAACGAATGACAACCTTGTAGAAGTTTCCAAATAGTGGTAAAAATCAGACCATAACCTTCTAGAAGGTTCACAAAACCAGATTCCAGTAGTATGTTTGGGCTCGCCTGTGTTTTTGGTCAGCTATTTTATGCTCTTTGGAAACGCCCCTGTGGTAGCCTCGCCTACATGGATGCGCTTAACTGATAGGACCCAGGAAGTGATTTTGAAAGCTTGTGAGCTCCCGTTCATGGAAACTTCCGTCTGATTCTGTTCCATTTTGGGAAGGTTATAGAAGGTCATTTTTCTTGTCTTTATTTGTGTTTTTCACTATCAGTTTTTTATTAAACACATGGTAAACATTTTTTGAAAATGCCATGAACTTTTTTTAAAATTGCAAAATTTCTTGAGTGTTAGAAAATTTTCTTGATTGTCACAATCATTGTATTCCACATTAGACATAACTATTATGAACTCTAAAGGCATAGGAAATCGACGAGAAAAATCATTGAGATTGTTGCAGAACTAGTATGAAAAAACTAAATATTTCTTGTTCTATGAATTCAAATTACATCATATGAAAATGTATCATCAAAATTTAGAAACAAAATAAACAACTATCATGTTAAAATTTATTATCAACGTTGCAAGGTCTCAACTAAGTAGCATGCATGTTCCCTGTATCATACATATTGGTCTGCGGCTAATCATTCATCCACCCTTACCACCACCATCTCTCCCTTCGCTGACAAGAAGCGGCCGATGGGGAAGAAGAACCAACGCGTCTACACCGGGACAATGCTCGTGTGCTGCATCGAGTTTCACGAAGTTGTGGACAAGCTCGACCCGGGCCTTGTTATCTTCTTCGTCAAGTAGCAAGCCAAGCTAGGCTTGGCCCAAACGGATGTGAGCTTATAGTAGGCTTGTCATGAGGTCGGCTTTGCCCTTACATAGGATATTTGCCAAGCTGAGGTGGACATGGTGGGAGCGGCTGAAGGAATTGAGCCGTGAGCTTGTGCAAAAAAGAGGCATGCACCAATGGGTAGGCGGGGACATTGACCATTTTCAAATGCGAGCGTGCTGCTATATTTTCTCTTGATATATAGAGAATTAAATTGTTGGGGAAACTCGGCGAGACAGGGAAAACATAAATAGTAAAATTCTTTGAGATTATGGCAAACTATTACGAACACACTACATATTTGCATTCCGTTTCCTCATAATACATCATATTAACATGTATCATGAAAATTTAGGGTAACTGAGGAGGAAGCAAAACAAAAGTATCCAAGGTGGACTTAAATCGTTATCTTATTAAAATTCATTATCAAAATTGGAAGGTCTCAACTAAATATCATGCATCATCCCAGTATCATGGATACTAGCCGGTAACCACTCATTTATCCAACGTTGCCATTACCACCGCCTCCCCGTGCTGACAAGAAGCTGCCGATGGGGAAGAAGAACCCCCACACCTCCACCAGGATGATGATCGGGAGCTGCCCCGAGCTTCGCCGAATGGTGGAAAAGCTCAAGCCAGGCCTTGTTTCCAGGCTCGTCAAGCAGCAAGCGAAGACAGGCTCGGCCCCAAGGGATGTGAACTTGTAGTAGGCTTGGCACCAGGTTGGCTCTGCTTTTACATGCGACAGCCAAGATGCGGTGGATATGGTGTGCTAAGAAACATCTCAAATCAAACTCTGACCAAAATTGTTGTGGGGGTACTAGCAAAGTGGATTTTACCTTTTTGAGATTATTATTTTGAGGACCAGCAAAGTCGAATTTAATGCTAGCTTAGTTATATGTCTCCCTGACCTGCAAATAAAATGATGGTGAGCTCGTCGTGATGGATCACGAGGACGTGCCACTACTATTAGCAGCTAGCGAGGCCACATTCAAGATATAGTGAGGGCCGATCTTAGAACGAGCTACTCAAGAAGTACGTACTATTAGTTTGGAAAAATACGAAAGAGATGTGTTTGTGTGTGTGTGGTATTGATAGACCCATAAATCTAGGATAAAGTTTGTACACATATAGATGCATTCACATGATTAGATATGTATTAGTGGACAAAAATAACTCACCAGATTATATATTGTGATAAATCCTGGATGAACGTGCTGGTGAAGTGGTCGCCTTGCATGGCCGACCATATGGCAGCGGTGTGCACATGGACGATGACAGCCAGGACAAAACAATGGCGGCCGAGAATAAACCATATAATATGTATTGGATGCCCTGTCCTCCTGCTTAAACAACGTTCTGCACTTTTCACTAAGTGCAAATCTGTGAAAATATACAAGTACCAGGTTGATAGACGACGAACTATCGATGATGTGGTAGGGGCACTACTTGCTTATCTTAGGACTAATATATCTGGTCACTCGCACGTGAATTCGACACTCTTTCAAGGACAATAGCTTAGTTGGTGAGCGTCGCTGCTATATTTTCTCTTGATATATAGAGAATTAAATTGTCGGGGAAACTCGGTGAGTCAGGGAAAACATAAATAGTAAAATTCTATGAGATTAAGGCAAAACTATTACGAACATACTACATATTTTTGTTCCATTTCCTCATAATACATCATGTTAGCATGTATCATGAAAATTTAGGGTAACTGAGGAGGAAGCAAAAAAAAAGTACCCAAGGTGGACTTAAATCGTTATCTTATTTAAATTCATTATCAAAATTGGAAGGTCTCACTAAATAACATGCATCATCCCAGTATCATGCATACTAGCCGCTAACCACTCATTTATCCAACATTGCCATTACCATCGCCTGCCCGTGCTGACAAGAAGCTACCGATCGGAAAGAAGAACCCACACACCTCCACCGGGATGATGATCGTGAGCTGCACCGAGCTTCGCCGAGTTGTGGAAAAGCTCAAGCCAGGCTTTGTTCCAGGCTCGTCAAGCAGCAAGCAAAGACAGGCTTGGCCCGAAGGGATGTGAGCTGGTAGTAAGCTTGGCACCAGGCCGGCTCTGCTTTTACATGCGACATTTGCCAAGATACGGTCGATATGGTGTGTGTCGTGGAATTGTCATGGCAGATGCCCTTAGTGTCAGGACTTATCGTGAGGCCAACGCATCTATGTGGTAGCTTGAGAGGGGTTGAGTGGGACGAGAGACACGAGGCAATCAACACACAAGACAAGGATCTAGACAGATTCGGGCCCCGGGAAACATCATCCGGTAATAGGCCTACATGTTGTTTGTGGCTAGGTCTCATTATGCTCATGACGGAGTCGCCGCATAAGCCGGCTCCCCATTAGTTGTGTCTAACCTTTGCGATTCTCTTCTCCTCTCCCCTTTGCGGAACCCTGCCCCTCCTTATATATGTTGAAGGGGCGGTTTACATGACTAGTCCTAGTTGGATTAGGATTACTCTATTACAAGTGGAGCCCAAGCCTTGCTTCCTTTGTAGGAGAATATTCCTTGTGCTTTCCTCATAAACCGGCCCACCATTAACATGAACTGGCCTTCTGGGCCTTGGGCCTTGTCATCCGCCTGACCCACCCGCCGGGTCACCAGTGAGTCACAATGTTCAGGCGGGTTGCTTGTAAACCACCAGGTCAGGGCGGGTCGCCAGTGAATCGGCAAGTATCAGCCGGGTCTCAAGTAGACCGCCAAGTCCGGCTGGGTCATATTTCCAGCCGGGTCACACCGCGGGGTATATCCCCGACATTAGCCCCAGTTTAATTTGGATTTATCCACGTTAAACTTATCCTGATCATCCTTAAGTCCTTTGTCATTCTCTTCTCCTGGAAAATCTGGTTCAATAGACCAGCTTCATAATCAATTTGCTGACATTGGTTTCTCACGGAAAAATTGTGAAGAATAATTCATTTGATTCAGCTCCCAATGCTTAGAAAATATTGGTCTTAAAATACTCATCTGATTTTTAGCCGGCTTGAAGATATAGAACTTGCCGGTTTATCATTGCCAAAATTGCTGGGTTATGAAAACTGATGATTCCGGGTTATGACTGTTATGCACACCGGGTCATGATTGTTGCCAACGCCGGGTCCCACAATTAATCTTCCTAATTTGCTCAAAACTGAGAATTTGAAGATGTTCCTCCTTTATATGCATACTACCTGTAGCCCCCATGTCTTAAGAGGAGAACATAGTGATAGCTTAAGACTTGCTTCAATATAAATGTTGCAACCTTTGAAGAAATCCATATTGTTCATCTCAATCACAAGTCAGAACTGAGTATTCCACATATGTAGCCCCCAAGTGTCGTGTTGTCATGCTTGCAGCAACCTGGGACTTGAAATTGCCTTATGCTCATAAAAACTTCAACCAGTGTAGCCCCCAAGGGCTGGGTCATTATGCAATAATGAGCAGGGACTTTGTAGATATGATCATGTAGACTTGAACAACAACATGTAACCCCCAAGGGTCGGCTCAGTAAGATAATACTGAGCTGGGACTTTATATATATATATATATATACTTCATTGAAAATAACTTCATATGAGGTAACCCACACCATGGGGCTTGAACCCACGTCCACAAGGTTAAGAGCTTTGTACTCTACCAACTGAGCAATAAACCTTTCAATATAATGGATTAAATCTTGTGTACGTTAAATTTTTGACAAGAGCAATTGGTAGCCCCCAAGGGCGGCTCATTCTGATGTGATGAGTCGGGTCTTCAATAAGGCCAGTAAAAATGACTTTGCATTAGCCCCCAAGTGTCATGGTGCATGCTTGCAGCGACATGAGACTTGTGTATTTGATGTAATCCCAACTTGAATAATGTAGCCCCTAAGTGTCGGGTCGTAAGCCTGCAGCGACTCGGGACTATTCCTTCCATTGTAGAATAAATTATACCTATTGCGCTGAAGCGACTTTGAAAACCTCAATCATAATATTGGTTATTGATAACCATAATAAAAATCCAGCCATGTTGGCTATTTGAAGATTTGAATAATATAATCCAATGATTTATGAGCGCATGATTCCAATGGCGCAATCCAAATATATATTGTCGACTTACAGTTCCAAACCAGCCCGGGTTAATAAACACTGGATAATTTATCACTATACTGGCAATTTATAGCCGAAAGCCAGGCCGGGTTAATAAATGCCGGTGATTTATAATCATGCTTTATTCAACCTGTTTCTGCATACAACAAGTTTGAAGTGTCCTGGCGGTTTACCGCCGGACAGGTCATAATGCCCAACATATAACCCGGGTTTATAACCAAGGCTGCACTTAAGAATAATCAAATATGAAATATATCATACCTGTGACATTGAATCACATCGTTGGTTTACCAATTTTTTGTAGTAAGGGTGACAACCCTAATTATGAGTACTGATAACTCCTTCCATATTGTGCCGGTTTATAATAAAACCATACCGTGTTGTGATAAACACCGGATTATCCATATATAACACTGGCGACTTATAGTCGAAACCAGACTGGGTTAATGAACGCCGGTTTATCAAAAACATTATAAATCTCATCAAAGGAGAAAAAACTTGGCAAATAAAAGCATATGAAAACTTGTAGTTGAGGCTTTTCACGGGCTGCCAGGCCCCAAATCGAGGCTTTTCATGGGCTGCCAGGCCACTGAGTTAAACCATTTTACAAAGCCTTTTAAGATGGACCTCAATCTTTACCAATCGTCATTTTAACTTTGACAAGTTCAGGGTCTATGACATTGACTTGTCAAGAGTTCGGCGGGTCATACCAGGTTTACCTGGACGGAGTGGCTTACTTAAAAAGGCAGGATAACCGGGGGTTTTAGGTGAATACACCTGGCTTCCAAGCCGTGGCTTGATAGCCTATTACAATTTTAGATTCTTTGTTCATTGTGAAGCAAAGAATCCCCAAGCAATATTTTGAGCTGTGCTCAGCGGGTGCCTATGTTTGAGTTGTGCTTTTGCAACACTCTCTTTGGCCCCTCAAGTGATTTCCTTTTGGCCTTACGCCGATCAAGAGGTGTAGCCATGGTTCGAATGCGACCAAGCCCCCAAGTGATTTCCCTGGTGGCCTTACACCGATCAAGAGGTGTAGCTATGGTTCAAATACGACCAATCCCCCAAGTGATTTTATATATTTCTGAGCTGTGCTCGCCGGGTGTCTATGTTTGAGTTATGTTGTGCAACAAACTCTCTTTTGTCCCTTTAATTTTTCTTGAGAACTCGAACTTGCGAGAGATTATCCTTTTGAACCGGAAATTCTTAAACCGGATATTCAGAGCTTCAAAGGTTTGGGGGAGACATCTTTCCCTTGAACCGGATTTTAAACCGGAATCTTCATTTTCAGCCAGAAATTTGCTAACGGCCTTTAAACTCGAACTTGCGAGAAGTTAGTTCTTTTTTGAACCGGAATTTCTTAAACCGGATTTGACAGCTTCAGAGCTTTGTGGGCGACAGATTTCCCTTGAACCGCGATTGTAAACCGGATGTTTGAGAGCTTCAGTGGGACTGACTTCCCTTGAACCGGATTGTAAACCGGAATCCTTTCTGATGACCCAAAACTTCTTCATTGAGCCGGGATTTTGTAACTGTCATACACTTTCTAAGCCAGAAATTTTCTGACGACCTTTAAATTTTCATCAATATAACAGTAGCCTCCGGGACCGGGTTATCTTTCCCTCCATCGTCCTGGGGTTCTTAAATTTGCTGAAACTGGCAAGATTTGCTGAGTCATGTCATCGTAGCCCCCGAGTCTCAAGGTGACTCGAGGAGTTGGCTTGAGATTCTCCATATTTGACCGTGATATAAACCGGCATAAGTTGTATATCTTTGGTGTTGATAGCACAATGTGAATCCATAGAATGCTCAGGTGACTGTGGCGGGTTATAAATGTTCCCATATGAGCCGTGTCAGCAACTCGGCCAATGGTTCCTTCCAACTAGCTCCTTGAAGTTTAACCAAATCGTAGTGACGGCGACTTGTGTGCCTGTCCATTGAGCCATCCAGTGCAGACGGCGATTGATAGTATATGATAATTTGCCTCCAATTTGTTGAAAGAAAACCGGGCTACCCAAGCTGTGACTTGCTCATGCTCAATAAACAGCTCATGCAGACAGGTGCGGCATGGTATGTGGATGTAGACCAGGCCGCGAGAGACGGACGACAAAGACGACCGCGGCTTCAGAGGTGGCATAGACAGATGAGTCGGCCGCGACATTGTAAGCCGGCGCGGGCGGAAGAATCGGCCGCGAGGGCGGACAATAAATCAATCGCGTGTGCTGATATAGCGGGGGCGGCAACCTGCGCAGGATGAGCGCTAGTGCAAAAATAATATTTGCTCACGCCCCTTTGCAACACCTTTTTATAAGGAATAATGGCTCTGCGAAAAAATATCCCAGACCACAGTAATTGTTCTCAAATGATTTAATATGTGCTGACAAAATACATAGAAATGATAGCACCTGGTATTTTTTGTCGGATGGACGAATTGGCCGCGGCGTTGTAAGCCGGTGCGGGCGGGTGTCTCGGCCGCGAAAACGGACGGACGAGTTGTCCGTGGCGTTGTAAGCCAGTGCGGACGAGCAAGTTGTCATCTGCGTTGTAAGCCGGTGCGGACGCGTGAACCGGCCGCAAGGGCGGACGGGCGAGTCGTCTGTGGTGTTGTTAGGCGGGGCGGACAGGCGAGTTGTAACACCCACGATGCGGCTATATCTCCCACGTGTCGAGGCACGACTTAGAGGCATAACGCATTGTAGGTATTGTCGCAAGAAGGGTCATCTTCACACAGTCCCATGTAATGAACAAGAATGGGATAAAGAGAGTTGGCTTACAATCGCCACTTCACGCAATACGTAAATTAATTCATAGATCATCCAAAATCCACACATAGACCGACTACGGTCAAATCCAAATGAAAAGAAGATAACCCCAAATGCTAGATCCCCGATCGTCCCAACTGGGATCCACTACTGATCATCAGGAAACAAAACATAGTAACGACCACGTTCCTCGTCGAACTCCCACTTGAGCTCGGTTGCGTCGCCTGCACTGGTATCGTCGGCACCTGCAACTGTTTTGATTGAATCTGTGAGTCACAAGGACTCAGCAATCTCACACCCGCGAGATCAAGACTATTTAAGCTTATAGGAAGGATGGGGTAATGAGGTGGAGCTGTAGCAAGCACTAAGCATATATGGTGGCTAACATACGCAAATAAGAGCGAGAAGAGGAGCAACGCAACGGTCGCGAAGCTAGAAATGATCAACAAGTGATCCTGAAACTACTTACGTTCAAATATAACCCAAACCCTGGCTCCGCCGAAAAGAGACCATCACGGCTACACACACAGTTGATGTATTTTAATTAAGTCAAGTGTCAAGTTCTCTACAACCGGACATTAACAAATTCCCATCTGCCTCAAAACCGCGGGCACGGCTTTCAAAAGATAATACCCTGCAGGGGTGTCCCAACTTTGCCCATTATAAGCTCTCACGGTCAATGAAGGATATTCCTTCTCCCGGGAAGACCCGATCAGTCTCGGAATCCCGGTTTACAAGACATTTCGACAATGGTAAAAGAAGACCAGCAAGACCACCCGACTGTGCCGACAAATCCCGATAGGAGCTGCACATATCTCGTTCTCAGGGCACACCGGATGAGACATCCGACGAGTAAAACCAGGCCTCAAGTTTCCCCAAGGTGGCCCCGTAGTCTACTCGGTTCGGACCAACACTCGAAGGAGCACTGGCCAGGGGGGGGGGTTAAATAAAGATGACCCTCGGGCTCGCGAAAACCCAAGGGAAAAAGGCTTAGGTACGCAAATGTAAGACCAAGGTTGGGTCTTGCTGGAGGAGTTTTATTCAAGGCGAACTGTCAAGGGGGTCCCATAAATCACCCAACCGCGTAAAGAACGCAAACTCAAGGAACATAACACCGGTATGACGGAAACTAGGGAGACAAGAGTGGAACAAAACACCAGGCATAAGGCCGAGCCTTCCACCCTTTACCAAATATATAGATGCATTAATTAAATAAGAGATATTGTGATATGCCAAAATATCCATGTTCCAACATGGAACCAACTTCAAGTTCACCTGCAACTAGCAACGCTATAAGAAGGGCTGAGCAAAAGCGGTAACTTAGCCAAACAACGGTTTGCTAGGAAAGGATGGTTAGAGGCTTGACATGGCAATATGAGAGGCATGATATAGCAAGTGGTAGGTAGCGTAGCATAGCGATAGAGCGAACAACTAGTGTTGAGGATATAACCATTAGAGTCACCCGCCCAGGAGGGGCCGGGTTACGTCATAATGGTCATCACGCGAAGCCCAGCACCAAACTTGAAGACGGCGGGTCAATAATGGGCTTAAGACCCGGAGATGGCCTTAGGCCCGTAGTGTTAACCGCCGTTAGGGTGAATCTTGTAGTGTAAGGCAAGAATAGTTAAGAGTCCGAGCCGGACACTGTTATGAGCCGGCCGGGGTTCTGAAAGCCGCTGGGCGTCAGCCTGTTTATATAAAGGGACGACCCGGCGGCGGTTTAGGGACGACCCGGCGGCGGTTTAGGGACAAGAGAGATAACAGATCGATAGCCAGGCATAGCGATTAAGGTCCCTGGTCATTGAAACCCTAAGTAATACCACCTCAACTGGACGTAGGCTTTTACCTTCACCGTAAGGGGCCGAACCAGTATAATCCTCGTGTCCCTTGTCCCGTTTAACCCCTTTAAGCTTCCTAGCTGTGATGGCTCCACGACTAAGTCCTTGCGCGAGGACATCTGCCGTGACAATTCCACGACAACTAGCAAAGCAAAGATAGAAGTGATTTCGAGAGTATGGTCATCTTGCCTGCAAGGTTCTCAGAGTTGTCGAAAGCTTGATCCTCGTAAGCGTTCTCAACAGGTTCCTCGTAAGCGTACTCGTCTCCCGGCTCTACCCAAAGCAAGAACACAAGCAAAGGACCAACAATCAATCACGGGAAATGCACAAGCAACATCATGCAATACATGGCATGATATGCGAGATGTGATATGCAATGCATATGCGTGCTCCGGAAGGGAAAAGATGAACAAAGCATCAACTTGGCAAACCAAGTATGCCGCTGGAAAGATGAGATGATTTCGGTCGAAATCGATATAAAGATCACCGGAAACGGATGCACGGTTTGCAAATGGCAAGCAAAACAAGAATGACACAATTCTGCGATTAACAACATGATAGCACCTAGAATACATCAAGTAACTATGCTACAGCACCCCAACATAACAACAAAGCATATGGTTGTGATCTACAAGAGATTCTTGACAAAATATGAACAGTGAGCTACGGCTAGATCACAAAATAACAGGTTCAAACAAGCATGGCAAAAGTGCAAAAGATATCAGCTGCACAGACTTAATGAAAATACTGAACATGGCTTAAACAGCATCAGGTAGCAATGTTCAGAGCAAGAAGTCAACATGCTACAGGAACTTATCATAGAAAAACAAGGCATGACATGAATCTACTAAATGCATAGAACAAAAGTCCCTTACTGATCATGAGCTAAAAGGGCACAGAAGATATGATGGCACCCATGTAAACATAGCAACTTTCGTTAACAGGTTTCAGACTTAGCAGAAAACAGAGCATGGCATTAACAGAATTATGACTCCATAATTGCAAACAGTGGCATGGATGGCTATAGCATAACCATATGTTCAAAACATCCTTACTGAAGTATCTCAAAATAAGCATGGATCTCACTGTAGCATCAAGTTTACAAGGCATAAAAATAACACCAGGTAAAGGACTTAGCAAAATCCTATGTCCCTGAAAACAGAAACATCACGAAGCCTAGTTTGCATGCTTGTGCTAGTCCCCACATAGATCACAAAAATACATGGCATACACCCCTGTAAAGATGGCATGGCATAGATCAAAACACATGTAGAGCTCATGCCCAAAAGATGCACACATTAAATGCAGAAAAAATGACAAAACATCAAGTTCTGATAAGTAACAGCAGTAAACATCATATAGCACTCTTGCATCAGATATTTGGGCACCCAGATGAACTCAAACTAGAATGGCACAATGGAAAAAAAATTAAGAGCATCTCGTGGTGAATATTCAGATATATCACGCGCATGAAACGGAGGAGTATGCAAGGAGATATAATGCGATGAACAGAGCCACATAATATGAGCAATTCGGGACTTGGGCAAAAACGAGGGGGGGAGTCAACCTCGTTTCTAGATCTAGGGTTCGTCGGCGCGGACGTCGAGGTTCGTCGGAGGAGTGGCCGGAGGAGAGCTCGGGGGAGGTCGCCGGGGTCGGGGCCGGCCGGATCTGGCGAGGGGGAAGCCGGGGCGCGCGGGCGGCACGGACGCCGAGGCAGC
>NC_057796.1:33342689-33351326 GCF_018294505.1 Triticum aestivum | reverse complement strand
CCGCGCGGGCTCGCGGGCCGGCGGCGGAGGGACGCGGCGGCGTGCCACGTGGCGGAGCGCGGTTGGCGCGGGGCGGCGGCGCGATCTGTCTGGCCGGACCGGACGTGTCCGGCGGCGGAGAGGGAGCGGGGCTAGGGTTTCGGGACCCGGATTTGGAGCAGGGGTGCACATATTTATAGGTAGAGGGAGCTGGAAGACTCCAAATGAGGTGCAGTTTTCGCCCACACGATCGTGATCCAACGACGGAGAGCATGGAAGTGACTTAGATGGGTTATTGAGCTGTTTTGGAGGGGTGTTGGGCTGCAACACACAAAAGGCCTTTGCGGTTACCCGGTTAACCGTTGGAGCATCAAACGACCTCCAAATGGAACGAAACTTGACAGGTGGTCTACCGGTGGTGTACCAAGGCCACTTGGCAAACCTCGGTCCATTCCGAGAATGTTTAACACCCGTTCACGAAAAGAGACAAGAGGGGTGCACCGGTGTATGTGGGAGTGTCGGATTGCAAAACGGACAAAGGGGAAAATGCTCGGATGCATGAGACGAACACGTATGCAAATGAGATGCACATGATGACATGATATGAGCTGCATGACATGAACAAAATGCAAAACGAAAGACAAAACCCGACCACGAAGGGAATATCATAGCACATAGCCGAAAATGGCAAGAGTTGGAGTTACAAATATGGAAAGTCACATTCGGGGCGTCACAACACTCCACTACTACGAGAGGTTCTCGTCCCGAGATCTAGGACTGAAAGAACTCCGGATATTCAGAATGGAGGTGGTCCTCGCGCTCCCAGGTGGCTTCTCGGTCGGAATGGTGTGACCACTTCACTTTTAGGAATTTGATAGACTTGTTGCGAGTCTTGCACTCAGTTTCTTCAAGAATAGCAACAGGGTGCTCATGATAAGACTGATCCTCTTGGAGGTCAATCTCTTCGAAGTTGATGGTGCGCTCAGGAGTCTTGAAGCACTTGCGAAGCTGTGACACATGGAACACATCGTGCACGTTCGCGAAGTTGGAGGGAAGCTCAAGTTGATAGGCGAGGTCGCCTCTTTTGCCAATGATCTTGAAAGGACACGTATCTAGGGGCAAGCTTCCCTTTGATACCGAAGCGACGAGTGCCTTTCATTGGAGATACGCGGAGGTAGACATGGTCTCCGATCTCGAAAGCCAAGTCACGGTGCTTGCTATCATAGTAACTCTTCTGGCGCGATTGCGCGGCTTTGAGATTTTCACGGATGACTTTACACATTTCTTCAGCCTCTGTGATTAAGTCATTGCTAAGAAATTGGCGTTCACCAGTCTCTGACCAATTGAGAGGAGTACAGCACTTTCTGCCATATAGAATCTCGAATGGGGCCTTGCCCGAACTCGCTTGGAAGCTGTTGTTGTAGGAGAACTCGGCATATGGAAGACAATCTTCCCACTTCATGCCAAAGGAAATGACACAAGCCCTGAGCATATCTTCAAGGATTTGATTGACTCGCTCGACTTGGCCACTAGTTTGAGGATGGAAAGCTGTGCTGAAGCGAATGTTGGTGCCCATGGCCTTCTGGAAGGAGTCCCAGAACTTAGAAGTGAAGATGCTTCAACGATCTGAAGAAATCAATTGTGGAATGCCGTGCAAGGAGACAATCCTGGAGGTGTATAGCTCTGCCAACTGAGCTGTTGCGATAGATACTTTGATTGGAAGAAAATGAGCCACTTTAGTAAGCTTGTCGATGACAACGAAGATAGCATCATTTCCGCGTTTGGAATTGGGAAATCCAGTCACGAAGTCCATTTCGATATAATCAAACTTCCATTCTGGAATAGCAAGAGGTTGGAGGAGACCAGCCGGTCGTTGGTGTTCTGCTTTCACCCTTCGACAGACATCACATTCGTTCACGAATTGAGCGATTTCTCGCTTCATTCGAGTCCACCAATATGACTGCTTGAGGTCATGGTACATCTTCGTACTTCCAGGATGAATGGAAAGAAGAGAATTGTGTGCCTCGTTCATAATGGCTTTCCTTAGATCACCTTTAGGAACCACAATCCGGTCCTCGAAGAATAAAGTGTCTCGGTCATCAATGTGATAGCACCTGTATTTGGAAATGCGCTTGTCAATACCACGTTTCACCTTCTTCACCATGGCATCAAGAAGTTGTGCCTCACGAATTTGATCTTCCAAAGTAGGAGAGACTTGGAGATTTGCAAGAAAGCCTTGAGGAACAACTTGGAGATTCAGTTTGCGGAAAACTTCACAAAGGTCCGGTTGGAAGGGCTTGAGAATTAAGCTGTTGCAATAAGCCTTCCTGCTCAAAGCATCTGCAATGACATTGGCCTTGCCTGGAGTATATTCAATACTCGGATTGTACTCTTGAATCATTTCGACCTATCGAGTTTGCCTGAGGTTGAGGTTGGGCTGAGTGAAGATGTACTTGAGACTCTTGTGATCGGTGAATATGTCCACTTTCCTTCCCAACAAGAGATGTCTCCATGTTATTAGTGCATGAACAACTGCTGCCAACTCAAGATCGTGAGTGGGGTAGTTCTTTTCGTTGGGCTTCAACTGACGATAGGTATAGGCCACAACTCTCTTCTCTTGCATTAACACAGCACCGAGACCTTGAAGAGAAGCATCACAGAAAACTTCGAATGGCTTGGATTCGTCAGGAGGAGTCAAGACAGGAGCTGTGACGAGTTTCTCTTTGAGAGTGTTGAAAGCAACGTCACACTCAGGAGTCCAGACATACTTGACATGCTTCTAGAGGAGGTTGGAAAGAGGCTTTGCAATCTTAGAGAAATTCTCAACGAATCTTCGACAATAACTTGCAAGCCCAAGAAAACTGCGAAGCTGCTTGACATTCTGAGGAGGTCCCAATTCACAATTGCAGACACCTTCTCGGGATTAACAGCGATGCCCTTGGCAGAGATGATACGACCAAGGTAAAGAACTTCATCAAGCCAAAACTCACATTTGGAAAACTTCGCATAGAATTGATACTCTCTGAGCTTGTCGAGCACCAATCGCAAATGTTTGGCATGGTCCTTCTTATTCTTGGAGAACACCAAGATATCATCGAGATACACCAGGACGAATTCATTGGTGTAGGGGTTGAAGATGAAGTTCATCATTCGAGAGAATGTTGGAGGAGCATTGACAAGGCCGAAAGACATGACAGTATATTCATAAGAACCAAAGCTTTTTCTGAATGCTGTCTTGGGAATATCTTCTTCACGAATGCGAATCTGATGATAACCCATCCGGAGGTCAAGCTTGGAGAAGACTTTAGCACCTTTAAGTTGCTCGAATAGCTCATTGATGTTGGGAAGTGGATACTTGTTCTTAATTGTCTTCTTGTTCAATGGACGGTAGTCGACGCAAAGTCGGTCCGTGCCATCCTTCTTCTGGACAAAAAGAACACCACAACCCATGGAGATGAACTCGGTCTGATCAGACCCATACGCTCTTGTTCATCGAGCTGTTTCTTCAATTCCTTCAGCTCCTTGGGTCCAAGCTTGTATGGACGCTTGCAAACGGGTTCAATGCCAGGCTCAAGATCGATAACGAACTCGACTGGCCGGTGAGGAGGCATACCCGGAAGCTCTTCTGGAAAGACATCTTGGTACTCACAAACGACTAGAATCTGAGAGATTGCGTCTAGCTCGCCCTTCTCATTGAGAGAGAATAACCGAATGGTCTCATCACGAGCGGCATAGATGATCACATCCTCAGAAGAGTGTGTCAATTGAATTTCCATGGCAGCACAATCAAGTTGAGCCTTGTGCTTAGAAAGCCAGTCCATGCCGAGAATTAGATCAATATCCGAGTCACCAAGAACGATTGGTTTAGCCAGAAATTTATAGTTGCCCAAGTTGATAGAGACATCAGGAGCAACCAAACTAGAAGTCATAAGCTTTCCCGGAGAAACAACTTGCATAACTTTGGATAAAATCTCTGTGTCAACATTGTCCTTCGATGCAAATGGGTATGACATGAAAGAATGCGATGCACAAGTATCAAATAAGACTTTTGCAGGAATATCATTAACTGAGAGATTACTCATTATCACATCAGTAGATTCCTCCGCTTGAGCTGCATTCATCATGTTCACCTTTGCAGACTTGGGATTATGCTTGACCACTGCATTGCTGGAAGATCTCACAGGAGGAGGAGGCGGAAGACGCCTTTGGTTGAAACACTTGTTGGCATAGTGACCTTTCTGCTGACACTTGTTGCAAGTCACCTCTGAGAGCGGACGATGATAAGAAGCATTCGACTTTGGAGCTTGATTCTGAGACTTGTTCTGATAGCCAGGGTTGGGTGGGTGGGAAGATCCATGGCCACCTTTGTTCTTCTGCTGGAAAGGCCGACGAAACGGAGGAGGAGGAGGCAATCAGAACTTCTGTTGCTTAGCAGCCACTAGTGAGGAAGAAGAAGACTGAACTGCGTCCCTCACTCTCTTTTTAGAAGCCTCACACATGAGCTGAGCAGCCTCTTGCTTCAGTGCCATGTTGTAGAAATCATCATACTTGGTCGGCTCAAAAAGCACGAGAGGTAATTGCAGATCTTCTCTAAGGCCACCTCTGAATTGATAGATCATGCTCTTTTCATCAAGAACGTCTTGCTTAGCAAATCGAGCGAGTTTCTGAACCTGGGTATTGTATTGATACACGGACATGCTGCCTTGCTTGAGATTGCGAAACTCCTCACGCTTGCTCTCAACAACACTTTGTGGAATGTGGTGAGCTTTGAACTCTCGGCGGAAATCATCCCAGGTAATCACACGACCTCCTCTAGAATCTTTGTATTGTTGATACCCCTCGGCAGCTTGATCCTTTAGTTGAAAAGAAGCAAACTTGACAAAGTCCTCAGGCCTGACATTGCTACATTCAAAATGCTTGTTGATGTCCACGAGCCAATCATCGGCGTCTGTGGCATCGGCACAGTAGCTGAAATACTTCGGCTGATTTGCGAGGAACTGGTTGAGGGCAGCGAAGTGAGGCTAATTGTTGCCTTGGCCTTGATTTCCTTGGTTGCCTTGCCCTTGGGTGCGCTCTTGCAAGACTTGCAAAATCATCTGAGCATTGGCGTTGGTGGCTGCCATGATAGCTTGCCATGCCTCCGGAGGCGGAGGTGGTGGCGGAGGGTTCGCCTGACTCCCATCATTGCGTTCCGGATTCTGACGCGTTGGCGGAGCCATCCTGAAGAGGGTGACATCCGTTAGCATCTTGATAGACAGATAGACAAGTTGAATCAACGGATAGAAATTGCAACATATAGCCTTCACAATAAACATTCGAACAAGGATGAACGAATGAAATCCATAGTAAAACATCACACTTCCATAAGTTGAGAAGCCACTTGATAAAGGGGTGATGAATGAAATAACAAGGTACGACTGGAACAAATAAGTGGTAAGGATTACCCAATCGCAAACCAAATATCTGCGGCAAGAAATGCTAAGAGCTACTTGAATCCCACCTATAAACTCCCGAAACTTTCTGGTTATGCAATATGGTGTTGGGGATACAGGGGACACAAAATATATCACCCAAACTAGCAATGCCTAGATCCAGCTGTATCCATCCGTCAACACATAACCAAGAAACCTTCGGAAATCGTGTACCTCAACCTTCGAAAAGCATCCGTTATACGAGTTATGGCAATACTCCCGAACTCCCGCCCCAGTACTGGGTGGCGTCGAGGTGATCTCACCAACAACTGCATAAAAGAGATTTTCGATGTCGGCGAAACTCAGGTATTCCAGAACTGCAACGATAAAATTGTGACGGCAACACCTCGGAGCTCAACTCCCCGGGACATTGCCACAACCGCTAAATGTCAGGAGGCACCAAGAACAATGTTCTCGTCACAAAACCATCGGAACGATTCCAAGATACCCGCGTGATCCTAAAAAAAATTTAGTGAAATTTGAGGAGAGGAGAGTCAAAACTTCTACGTCAGGAGACCTCACCAGAGCGACGAAGGGGATGAGGAGTAAAAAGAATCCTACTCTCCGATATATATAATCCTAAGACTCAAAACATTTTTGTTCTAGACTCAACAACGCCAGCGATTCGATCAAGCAGGGGGCTCCTAAGTCGGGGATGGCTCTGATTACCAACTTGTAACACCCACGATGCGGCTATATCTCCCACGTGTCGAGGCACGACTTAGAGGCATAACCGCATTGTAGGTATTGTCGCAAGAAGGGTCATCTTCACACAATCCCATGTAATGAACAAGAATGGGATAAAGAGAGTTGGATTACAATCGCCACTTCACGCAATACATAAATTAATTCATACATCATCCAAAATCCACACATAGACCGACTACGGTCAAATCCAAATGAAAAGAAGATAACCCTAAATGCTAGATCCCCGATCGTCCCAACTGGGCTCCACTACTGATCATCAGGAAACGAAACATAGTAACGACCACGTTCCTCGTCGAACTCCCACTTGAGCTCGGTTGCGTCGCCTGCACTGGTATCGTCGGCACCTGCAACTGTTTTGGTAGAATCTGTGAGTCATGAGGACTCAGCAATCTCACACCCGCGAGATCAAGACTATTTAAGCTTATAGGAAGGATGGGGTAATCAGGTGGAGCTGCAACAAGCACTGAGCATATATGGTGGCTAACATACGCAAATAAGAGCGAGAATAGGAGCAACGCAACGGTCGCGAAGCTAGAAATGATCAACAAGTGATCCTGAAACTACTTACGTTCAAATATAACCCAAACCGTGTTCGCTTCCCGGGCTCCGCCGAAAAGAGACCATCACGGCTACACACACAGTTGATGTATTTTAATTAAGTCAAGTGTCAAGTTCTCTACAACCGGACATTAACAAATTCCCATCTGCCTCATAACCGCGGGCACGGCTTTCGATAGATAGTACCCTGCAGGGGTGTCCCAACTTAGCCCATTATAAGCTCTCACGGTCAACGAAGGATATTCCTTCTCCCGGGAAGACCCGATCAGTCTCAGAATCCCGGTTTACAAGACATTTCGACAATGGTAAAAGAAGACCAGCCAGACCACCCGACTGTGCCGACAAATCCCGATAGGAGCTGCACATATCTCGTTCTCAGGGCAAACCGAATGAGACATCCTACGAGTAAAACCAGGCCTCAAGTTTCCCCGAGGTGGCCCCGCAGTCTACTCGGTTCAGACCAACACTCGAAGCAGCACTAGCCGGGGGAGGGGGGGTTAAATAAAGATGACCCCCGGGCTCGCGAAAACCCAAGGGAAAAAGGCTTAGGTAGGCAAATGTAAGACCAAGGTTGGGTCTTGCTGGAGGAGTTTTATTCAAGGCGAACTGTCAAGGGGGTCCCATAAATCACCCAACTGCGTAAAGAACGCAAACTCAAGGAACATAACACCGGTATGACGGAAACTAGGGTGACAAGAGTGGAACAAAACACCAGGCATAAGGCCGAGCCTTCCACCCTTTACCAAATATATAGATGCATTAATTAAATAAGAGATATTGTGATATGCCAAAATATCCATGTTCCAACATGGAACCAACTTCAACTTCACCTGCAACTAGCAACGCTATAAGAAGGGCTGAGCAAAAGCAGTAACTTAGCGAAACAATGGTTTGCTAGGAAAGGATGGTTAGAGGCTTGACATGGCAATATGGGAGGCATGATATAGCAAGCGGTAGGTAGCGCAGCATAGCGATAGAGCGAACAACTAGCAAAGCAAAGATAGAAGTGATTTCGAGAGTATGGTCATCTTGCCTGCAAGGTTCTCAGAGTTGTCGAAAGCTTGATCCTCGTAAGCGTTCTCAACAGGCTCCTCGTAAGCGTACTCGTCTCCCGACTCTACCCAAAGCAAGAACACAAGCAAAGGACCAACAATCAATCACGGGAAATGCACAAGCAACATCATGCAATACATGGCATGATATGCGAGATGTGATATGCAATGCATATGCGTTCTCCGGAAGGGAAAAGATGAACAAGGCATCAACTTTGCAAACCAAGTATGCCGCTGGAAAGATGAGATGATTTCGGTCGAAATCGATATAAAGATCACCGGAAACGGATGCACGGTTTGCAAATGGCAAGCAAAACAAGAATGACACAATTCTGTGATTAACAGCATGATAGCACCTAGAATACATCAAGTAACTATGCTACAGCACCCCAACATAGCAACAAAGCATATGGTAGTGATCTACAAGAGATGCTTGACAAAAGATGAACACTGAGCTACGGCTAGATCACAAAATAACAGGTTCAAACAAGCATGGCAAAAGTGCAAAAGATATCAGCTGCACAGACTTGGTGAAAATACTGAACATGGCTTAAACAGCATCAGGTAGCAATGTTCAGAGCAAGCAGTCAACATGCTACAGGAACTTATCATAGAAAAATAGTATGCAAGGAAATATAATGCGATGAACAGAGCCACATAATATGAGCAATTCGGGACTTAGCAGAAAAACGAGGGGGGGAGTCAACCTCGTTTCCAGATCAAGGGTTCGTCGGCGCGGACGCCGAGGTTCGTCGGAGGAGTGGTCGGAGGAGGAGAGCTCGGGGGAGGTCGCCGGGGTCAGGGCCGGCCGGATCCGGCGAGGGGGAGGACGGGGCGCGCGGGCGGCGCGCGCGGGTGGCGAGGGCGGA
>NC_057796.1:33326309-33342197 GCF_018294505.1 Triticum aestivum | reverse complement strand
CGGAGCGCGGTTGGCGCGGAGCGGCGGCGCGATCTGTCCGGCCGGACCGGACGTGTCCAGCCGGACCGGACGTGTCCGGCGGCGGAAAGGGAGCGGGGCTAGGGTTTCGGGACCCGGATTTGGAGGAGGGGTGCATATATTTATAGGTAGAGGGAGCTAAGAGACTCCAAATGAGGTGCGGTTTTCGCCCACACGATCGTGATCCAACGACGAAGAGCATGGAAGTGACTTAGATAGGTTATTGGGCTGTTTTGGAGGGGTGTTGGGCTGCAACACACAAAAGGCCTTTGCGGTTACCCGGTTAACCGTTGGAGCATCAAACGACCTCCAAATGGAATGAAACTTGACAGGTGGTCTACCGGTGGTGTACCAAGGCCACTTGGCAAACCTCGGTCCATTCCAAGAACGTTTAACACCCGCTCACGAAAAGAGACAAGAGGGGTGCACCGGTGCATGTGGGGGTGTCGGATTGCAAAACGGGCAACGGGGAAAATGCTCGGATGCATGAGACGAACACGTATGCAAATGAGATGCACATGATGACATGATATGAGCTGCATGACATGAACAAAATGCAAAAGGAAAGACAAAATCCGACCACGAAGGGAATATCATAGCACATAGCTGAAAATGGCAAGAGTTGGAGTTACAAATATGGAAAGTCACATCCGGGGCGTCACACGAGTCAATCGCAGGCACGGTACCGGTGAGTCGAAGTAGACCGGGCCGCAGAGGCGGTGTCATGTGCACGTCCATTGAACAACAATCAAGCGTGATCCCGGCAAGCTGATATATACCAGGCTGCACGGGCGGCGGCTTGCGCGCGTCCATTTACCGGGTAATGTGGCATGGACGAAACGCCGCAATGTTGCAGTACGTGCTCCATACCCGTGGTATGAACCACATTTATAGTGAGCAATTATCCTGTGTACAAAAAATACAGCAGGGCATAGCAGTTGTTTGTCGAAGGAAATCAACATGTACTTAACAAAATATAAATATATAGGATAAATATCACCTGATTTATTTAGGCGACAGATGATCACTTATACGGCGTCCGTAGATAACCAAGAACATTTGTATTGATCTTTTCAAGGACCTGATTTATTTAGGCGACAGGCGCGCGGTCGCGCGGGCGGCATATCTGAGCCAGCGAATGGGCGGCTCAGGAGACTAGGCCAGGCCGGCGCGGCCGCGACGGCTTGACGCACTAGTAAACCCATCACCGCGGTGCTGCGGGGACGGCTCATCGTAGAGACAACAGCAACTGGAGGTGAGGCCTCAGCAGAGGCGAGTGGGAAACAACCAGCGGAGGACATGGCTTCAGTCATAACAGTGGAGGCAGGGCTATAGCAATGACGACTCAGACGGCCTCACATCCAACAGAAGAAACAGCAGAGTCGAACAGCTCAACCCAGCGACGGATGTACTCGCGAAGCGAGGTGGCAGTGGGGGTTGCTTCCGAGTCGCCGCCGATTGAACAGACCGGGTCATGGCCCTTTTTTTGAACCTGCTCCGTGGGGCCAACGCATCTATGTGGTAGCTTGAGAGGGGTTGAGTGGGACGAGAGACGCGAGGCAATCAACACACAAGACAAGGATTTAAACAGCTTCGGGCCCCGGGAAACATCATCCGATAATAGGCCTACATGTTGTTTGTGGCTAGGTCTCATTATGCTCATGACGGAGTCGCCGCATAAGCCGGCTCCCCTTTAGTTATGTCTAACCTTTGTGATTCTCTTCTCCTCTCCCCTTTGCGGAACCCTGCCCCTCCTTTTATATGTTGAAGGGGCGGTTTACATGACTAGTCCTAGTTGGATTAGGATACTCTATTACAAGTGGAGCCCTAGCCTTGCTTCCTTTGTAGGAGAATATTCCTTATGCTTTCCTCATAAACCGGCCCACCATTAACATGAACCGGCCTTCTGGGCCTTGGGCCTTGTCATCCGTCTGACCCACCCGCCGGGTCACCAGTGAGTCATAATGTTCAGGCGGGTTGTTTGTAAACCACCAGGTAAGGGCGGGTCGCCAGTGAATCGCCAAGTATCAGTCGGGTCTCAAGTAGACCGCCAAGTCCGGCCGGGTCATACCGCAGGGTATATCCCCGACAGTGTGCAAACAAACACCTCAAATCAAAGTCTGACGACGAAAATTGTTGTGGGAGTACTAGCAAAGTGGATTTTACCTTTTTTAGGTTTTTTTTAGGACCAGCAAAGTAAAATTTAATGCTAGCTTAGTTATATGTCTCGCTTACCTGCAAATAAAATAATGGTGAGCTCGTCCTGATGGATCACGAGGAGGTGCCACTACTGGTGAAGTGGTCGCCTTGAATGGCAGACCATATTGCAGCGGTGTGCACATGGAGGATGACAGCCAGGACAAAACAACGGCGGCCGAGAATAAACGGTATCAATACATATTGGAGGCCCTGCCCTACTGCTTAAACAACGTTTTGCACTTGCCATGCTGCGACCAAGTGTAAATCTGTGACAATATACAAGTACCAGGTTGATAGACGACGAACTATCGATGCTGTGGCAGGGGCACTACTTGCTTATCTTTGGACTAATATATCTAGTCACTGGCACGTGAATTCGACACTCTTTCAGAATACGATGATACTAATATGACAACACTGTGCCAGATGCTCTTTAACCAGGCATATTTCTCTCCATAGTGCTCGTGAGCCAGCAGGCTCTGCACCTGGCATGCTGCAGGCTGCGCTGCTCCTGTACAAAAAAAATGGTGTTCAGTATTTTGCCAAAAGAGTGATGGTGCTACACAGTACAAACATGTTTTTTTTCCGATCAAACCACAGACTCCTCAATTGCGGTTTAGTTTTGATGGCTTTACAATGTGTAATGTAACGGTAACAGCGGAGCTCGAAATTCTTTGCTTGGTACAGCTTTTAGTTGTTTGGATAAGTTTTGGTTGATGTTTGATGTTAATTTTGACTATACATGAATCGATATTGTTTGCCAGGTGGATAGCCAGGTGGATACTAAAATGATTACGAGCGAGGTACTTACTCAGTTCTTAAATATAGGTCTTTTTATAGATTTGAATATGCATTACATACGGATTAATGTAGACATATTCTAGAGTGTAGATTCACTCTTTTTTCCGTATGTAGTCCATATTAGAATTCCTAAAAATACATATATTTAGGAACCGAGGGAGTAGATTATATGCTCAAAGCACTTGTTCAGTATTATATGCTCCAAGCAGGCAGCGAGGAATATCAAAAGATGCTCGCAAGTGATTTGGACAAGACGCTTCGTCAGATTCAGCCTGAACCATATTAAGTACTCGTATTTCCGTATTCTGGATCTTTGCATGATTTACTCAATTTGTGCTGATATTTTCATATTTCGGATTTATGAAGGAACATGATGGCCTGCCACACCTAGCGGTATCCTGTGGCCGAATCATGTTCAGTACTTTTCAAAACAAATATGAATTAATGGTTCGCACTAGTATAAATCCTATACCATTGTAATCCTCTCATAGAGTTTGTTTTTCCCGAAGTTACAACTGCTCGAATTGTTAATCATGCTTTGCAGAATTCAGTTGTAACTTGCCACAAACAGTGTACGTAATTGATGTGTTCAATCCTATTATACGTTGGGTTTATTCACCCTTTTTCTTGGTTATTTCGTTCAGGTTGTGATCTTCAAGTTCCCTTTCCACCTCATCAGCTCGGATTGGCAAAGAGAGTAGGACGGCACATAAGCATATCATGATATCTTAATTAGAGAAATTGTTTTATTACTTTCTTTTATTTTTATTCCATGGCAACGCGCAGGTTCTCACTTTGTTCGGCTATGCATTTCAAATGTAGTGTACTTAAGATTAACTGTTTTTATTCTCATATTTTTGGAGTTTAGTTCTCAAGTCCTTCTTTTGGTTGTAGTAACATCTTATGTTATGGACTTATGGTACAGAGGATGTCCAATAAAAATTGAGTGAATTCCGGTTTTCACCCCCTATTTTGACATTTTTGACATTAAATATTACATTTAGCGAAATTTCATCAGTTTTACCCCATTTAGCAAAACTTCTGCCACGATTTACCCTGTTTAAAATTTCGTGAGTGTTCTGGCCGACATGCCCCAATTGTCAAGTCCAGCTGGCATGCCACATCGATGGTTTTTTCCTGCTTATTTTTCTCTCTCCTAAACCAGTGCTCGCAGCTTCTCCCGACCGGACCGGTCCGACGGAGGTCGCTCGCGTCGCGTCCAACGCATAATGCCTGAGTCGACCACGCTCCGTACTCACGCCCAATCGATTGCATCGCTCGTCCAGGCTTCTGCCCGCATGTACCCGTCAGGCTCGCTCGAACCTAGGGTTAGGGATTGTCAGGCAACGGCAATGGGTATGGCGACCGTGGCACGATTTCATACCTCCTCGAGCGGCGTTGTATGGCCGCGACATCAAGGCAAGAAACGACCCCGTGGAATCCGGCTCCGTCAATCTCGCCGACATCTGGCCGCGACATCAAGGCAAGAAACGACCCCATGTAATCCGGCTCCATCAAGCTCGCCGACGTCGGCGTGGGCGCATCCATGTACATGACCCCATCAGGTTGTGCTCAGTTGCTGGTCTATGGGACCGTTGATCCAACAAATCAGCGAGGTTACCCAATTCCACAGGATTTTGACCATCTCCATCATATATAGCAAATTTTTGTATTATGAATTTTTCCTGACTCATGCATTGGCCGGTGAGGTGTTTGATTCAGACAGAATTAAAATGCTTATTAGAAGATCACGTCTATACATATCACCTATCTATAACTGACGTACATTGATTTAAAGTTCTCTTTTTCAACATTTTGAATATTGTCGAAATCCTTTTACTTCTTCGTTTGCAGCGTGCGCGTGATTCGAAGGAAGGCGAGCGATGCGTGCTATGAATATTGGAGGCCGGAGTGGTGCGGCCCGACTTAGGCGTTGTGCCTTGGACGCGAACGACCTGCTCTAGCGATCATATCGGGCCAGCCCGGTCGAGCGAAGCTGCGAGGACCGGTTCAACATGGAGAAAATAGGCAGGTAAAAAACCGTCGATGTGGCATGGTAGATAGACCTAACAATTGGGACCTGCTCATCAGAACACTCGCAAAATTATAAAAAGGGTAAATTATGGCAGAACTTTTGCTAAATGGGGTAAAATGGATGAAATCCTGCTAAATGGGGTAATTAATGTCAAAAATGTCAAAAATAGAGGGTAAAAAAGGGATTTCACTCTTAAAATTTTGATATGCTTTGTACTAACAATCTGATGTGATTTAATAGACACATTTTTCAGATACTAAACATGTAGTAAAACTATGAAACTAAAACGGGGTATTACTGTTGGCATTTGATGGCGAAGTGTGGAAATATAGAAAAAAGAACACTATAATTTAGCTTTTGGTGAGTAATCTGTGATTTTGTTATGTATGTGTCTGGCTTTAGTTTGCAAATGCAACTTGAAATACATATGTGATTGCTCTTTCCTTTTGCACCGAATAACCAGAGAATATTAGTACTATGTTGGTGTTGACAGGCCACACTATCTTCTCCAGTGGCATGGGCAACGTGTACTATGTCGAAGTGTGTAGGATTATTGATTTTATGTCTTTATTTGTACCAATATATATTTATACAACGGCGTGTATTTCTCATTCTTATATCACTCTAGAATATGACCAGCACAAGGGGTCCTTTTATACACTTCTTATAAATGCACCAACATCGTCCACTAGTAGAAAACGAAGCTTTATCACCGGTTCGTAAGGGCCTTTAGTGCCGGTTCTGCAACCGGCACTGAAGTGTGGAGACTAAAGCCCCCCCCTTTAGTACCGGTTCGGCACGAACCGCCACTAAAGGCCCACCACGTGGCGTGAGCTCGCGCTGTGGTATGGGGGACCTTTAGTACCGGTTGGTGTTACTAATCGGTACTAGAGGTTTTTTTTGAAAAAAAATTCTGAAAATTTTCGAAAAAAAAATTGATTTTTTTTATTTTCAATTTTCTGAATTATTTGATGATTTAGTCTCTAATCACCCCTCTTAACTACTCAAGTGTGGAGCACTCATTCCAAATTGTCTAACTTCCCGGCCGGTCACCCGTCCTCTCACTCCCCCAGCCCGAGCACGCTTAACTTCGGAGTTCTATTCCCTCTACTTTCCAAGTCTCCACTTGTTGTTTTCCTGACAAATGTAAGCTGTCAATCCTATTAACCCTCAATAGTTTCGCTTGAGCGTTAGGTCACACGTTTCACTGTTTGAGTTTGAAACTATTATTCTAAAAACAGTAATTATTTAGTAACACTAATATTTCTTGAATAAGTTTGACCACAGTTTGACCATAGTTTGACCAGATTTGACCAAAATACAAAAAATTGAAATAATTATTTAGTAACACTAATATTCTTGAATAATTATGTAGTAAAATTAATACTTCTTGAATAAGTAGTTTGACCATAGTTGACCAGATTTAACCAAAAAACTGAAATTTGAGCATATCTTTTTTTCCTTTTGGAATTTGAGGATTCTAAAAAATTGCAAACAGGCCATAGGTGGTCAAAATCGGATGCGGATTTTCGTGCTGAATTTTTTGATATATTATACTTTTTTTCTGACATCGTATGCAAAAGTTATAGCCGTTTTACATTTTCCTACACTTTTTGCAAAACATGTCCAAATTGAAGTTTTCAAATTTTCGGAACTAGTAGATGTAGTAATATAACTACCTCTCAGAGGATTTTAATTTTTGAAGTTTTTATCATTTTCTTTTGATTTTTTCAAAACTGAAATGGCGATACACAGGTGGGGGTAGAGTTTGAAAATTGCCCTATAGTCCCGGTTTGTGTCTCCAACCGGGACTATACGTCAGAACCCTTTAGTCCCGGTTCATGGCACGAACCGGTACTAAAGGTTAGCCCTTTAGTACCGGTTCGTGCCACGAACCGGTACTAAAAGTGATCATAGGGCCCTGGCCTGACGCCAGCCTGCCACCACCCCTTTAGTACCGGTTCGTGGCACGAACCGGTACTAAAGGTTCAACACGAACCGGCATTAATGCATAGCCGTTCGAACCGGCACTAATAGTACCATTAGTACCGGGCCAAAATCAAACCGAGACTAATGTGTCTCACATTAGGTCCTTTTTCTGCTAGTGTAAGGCAAACTTGTTTAACTTATGTCTGTAGTGAGATATTGTTGCTTCTACTGACTCGTTTGTATTCGAGCTTATGTATTCGATCCCTTGAGGCCCGTGGCTTGTAATATAAAGCATGTATGACTTTAATTTGTGTTTGGAGTTGTATTGTGATATCTTTTAGTGACTCCCTGATCTTTGTCGTACACATTTAGGTGCATGATTAGTGTACGGGCAAATCGGGGATGTCACACAATGATTGTAGTGTGTGTATAAACTCAGATTTTGTCTGGTATGTTGTACATGCATTGCTAATTTAACCGAATTGAATTTCTAACCATGGCAACAATGCTCAGTTGTTTACTTTAAATGGTTCTCAAGCTGAGAAGCAGAAGTAGGTAGGATGGATGTTCTGAATTCTTGCACGGAGATTCAGACAATACTATGGTTGAGATTGCTAACCGTGACATTGATATATAATGTTTCCCAAAATATCTAGGACGCTATGAGCAAATTTAGGTTGTAAGCGACGGCATCTTTGCCAAACTGGCGACCCAGAGTACCTCTATCCGTAGTTTTTTTTCATCAGAGACTTTTCTCCCATGTTGGTCATGACTAAAGTTGATTTATGTTACTTGGGTGAGAAGTGAGTTTGTGGTGATCAAGGTGCCTAGATTTAATCGCAAAGTGGGAAAGATGCAATCAGTTGTTTTTCTTCTCCATAGCAATGCATGGGCATTCAACCACGTATCTCTTTATGTAGAAAAATGCATGTATTGTGCATGTATGATACTTTAAAAAATTGATAATTAAGTTTTTAGTTAAGACGAATCTTGATAGCATCATATACATGAGTGTTCTCCCATGATAATACACGGACCCATGAGCTAAGCATTCTCTGGTTCCACGCATGGGCATTTTTGCTAGTCCCACAAAAACTAATAAATGGCCACCATAATATGATAACAACATGAATCACCCCCTTTAGACTGGCCATATTGGGAGAAACTTGCACAGTATAACATAGGGTTTAGCTCAGCAATTTTGCTTATGTGACATTTAGTTAACGAGGCGAGAGGTAATTTGAGTAACATAGCTGGTGACCGTAACATAGCGCTTCATCTGCACCCATCACCTGAAATGTGGGCCCCGTGCGGGGTTCACACTTCAGGTGATGGGTGCATGCTTCAAATGTGCATGATGATTTTTGCGTTACCATGAATCGATCGACTTGAGCATTGTAAGATCATGATGACCTTACCTGGAAGGTCTATGGACACCATTCCCTTCAACCGTGCATGATCAATTTTATGTCACCGACTTGAAGCAAACATATTTGACTTTGACACCATTCCCTTTTAACAATGTATTTTGATACGGAAGGTTGGCAACTGAGGTGTGGAACAAAACGCCTTCAGTATATCTAACTAGCTCAAGGTTTAACTGACATCTCAATAGCCTTGATGCGACAAAGATATCAATATAAAGTATCATTATTGAAGAAAAATCGCACATTGATGGCACGAAAACACCAACATTGAATGAGAAAAGGATTACATTTGGTGTTGTGGTAAAAAGCTTTGAGATGAACTAAAAATATTATAACTGGAAACATGAGTTGGGAACAACCAGTATCCCTCATATTATGGATGAAACTGAGATTAAGTCAAAAACTTTATTTTGATCAGAGCAACTGGTAAATCTGATCAGGCCCAAGGGACTAATTCTCCGCTGCTGCATAACACGGTCCTAAGAACACTGGTGTATACACTTCCACCGTAAGGTGGTCAACACCAGTAAGTTTGTCAAAATCCACCTTGATGATACCACTTGCAAGAGCAAACTCCCCAGTCCCACCAGTAACAGCCAACTGACCATTAACACCCAAGGCGTTTCCCATCACTTGAAGGGTGGATCCTTTGAACCTGCGCATGAAACATGGCATACAATAATATCATGTTAAATAAAGGAAACAAAAAGTACTAGGAAAGGTAACCCTCTTTTTGAAAATAAGTGAGCTTTTTTCCAAGCTTTAACACCATCATGTTTGACCATATTTACGGAAGAGAACATACCAACATCTGTACCACATTGAATTGGTATCATTAGTTTGATCATGAATGAACACTAGTAGAAAACTTGGCTTTGGTCACAGGGCAATATCCACATTAGTCCCGGTTCAGTCACGAACCGGGACTAATGCGAGCATTGGTCCCGGTTCGTGCGGCCAGGGGCCTGCCGGGCCTCGTGGGGGCATTGGTCCCGGTTCGTCCGGCCCCTTTGGTCCCGGTTGGTGGGACAAACCGGGACCAATGGGCCACGCTCCTGGCCCACCACCCTTTAGTCCCGGTTCATACCACAAACCGGGACTAAAGGGCTGGTCCTAGTTGCGGCCAGTGTTTAGTCCCACCTCGCCAACCGAAGGGCGCTCACACCAGTTTATAAGCCTGTCCCTCTCTGCCTTGTTGAGCTCCTCTCAAAGTGAAAATAGATGCCCTTATACAGAGAATTTGACCTAAATTCACAGTAAATTTCTTTGAATTTCAAAGAAATTGATTATGAATTTAGGTTGAATTTTCTCTATAGGCGCATCTATGTTCATTTTTTATAGTAAATAAAATAAATAAACCTTAATAAAATAAATAAAATAAATAAACCTTAATAAAATAAATAAAAATAAATAAACCTTAATAAAATAAACTATAGTAACTAAAATAAATAAACCTTAATAAATTAAATAAAAATAGCAGCAGTAAAATAAATAAAAATAGCAGCATTAAAATAAATAAAAATAAAATAATTAAAGTAAAATACATAAGTAATTAGAAATAAAATAAATAAGTTTTTTGTTGTAAGTAGAAACAAAACAAAATAAATAAAGCAAAAGAGAAAAAAAATTATGCCACCTACTGGGCCACCACGGGCTGAATACGACTAGAAACCCATCCATGGGCCAGGATTCAGGCCCGCAGAAGGCCCAGTAGACCCCACAGGCAAAGAGAACGGTTAGGCCCGAAAGCCTGCAGTTGAGAGGAGCTCGAGAGGGTGGGCGCAGCAGCGCTTATAAACCACTCTCGAGCCCTCTCAACTAGCGAGGTGGGACTAAACTTTTGACGCGGGGCAGCACAAGGCCTTTGGTCCCGGTTGGTGCCACCAACCGGGACTAAAGGGGTCATTGGTCCCGGTTCGTGGAACCAACCGGGACCAAAGGCCTTTAGTCCCGGCTGGTGCCACGAACCGGGACCAATGGGTTGCCTATATATACCCCATCGCCACAGCAGAGCACTCCACAGTGCTCTGTTTTTTCTGGCCGGCGAGGGGAGGGCATTTGGGTGCTCTAGCTCACCTCCTATGCACATGAGGTGTTCGATGAAATGTCTGAGCCACACTAGTTAATCTTTCTCCTCTCGAAACTCGACCTCCAAGCTCCATTTTCCCCGAGATTTGTCTAGGTTTAGCGGTCCGTCATGTCCCGTCCCCGTCTTCACCGCCGTCGATCGCCCGCGCCGATCTCGTCGCCAGCACCACCGTGGTGAGCCTCTTGTTCTTATCTTCTTTCTGAAAGAAAAAAAATCTTACTTTAGATAGATACTTGTCTAATTTTGTTACTTTTATTATTCCTTCTTATTACATAGTGCGATGGTTTTGGTATCCGCCCCCGTCGGCCCTCGTCCTGTCTATGATTCGGATGTGGTATATATTATCTTTTTATAACTATTTGGTTCATTTATTGTTTATGACAAATATCCCGACCAACGTGACATAGATTTTATTTATCTAGGAGGTGGTTGAACCGGAAATTCTAACCGACCCTATTGTCGAGAGGTGAAATTTAGTTGAAGAAGAAAACAATTACTTGAAGGAAAAAATAAAAAAAAATTGAGGAGGAGAAGATGATATTGGAGTTGCATGTTGCGGATGTCGTCGATGATCACAAGATCAAGATGGATGCAATGCACTTGAAGCTTAGAAAGATTAGAAAATATGCCATTCATACCGAGGCTTGGTATCATTATGCTGTTGGATCAATTGTTACCTTGGTTGCGATTATGATCGCATTTGTTTTCGCATTGAAATGTTTTACATAGTTTCAATGTATGGTTTAATTAATTAGATGCTCTGGAGAGCTATATATATGTTGTTAGATGAGAACTATGTATGTACTTTGGTTTTAATGTGATGATGAACTTCTATTAATTTGGTCACTTAATTATCTATTCATGATGTTCTGTAATGGTTTTTGACACACTTAATTATATATAATGCACGCAGATGAACCGACAATGGATGTATGGTGACAGACACACCTCCGAGTACATTAAGGGCGTGCATGATTTTCTCGAAGTGGCTGAGGCAAACAAGCAGAATGGTTTTATGTGTTGTCCATGCCCTATATGTGGGAATACGAAGTCTTACTCTGACCGAAAAATCCTTCACACCCACCTGCTTTACAAGGGTTTCATGCCACACTATAATGTTTGGACGAGGCACGGAGAAATAGGGGTTATGATGGAAGACGGCGAAGAAGAAGAGGACGATGACAACTATGTGCCCCCTGAATACGGTGATGCTGCAACGGGGGAAGCTGCTGAAGATCAAGAGGAACCAGACGATGTGCCCAATGATGCTGCAAGGGGGAAGCTGCTGAAGATCAAGAGGAACCAGTGCCCGACGATGATGATCTCCGCCGGGCCATTGTCGATGCAAGGACGCAATGCGAAAGTCAAAAGGAGAAGCTGAAGTTCGATCGCATGTTAGAGGATCACAAAAAAGGGTTGTACACCAATTGCGAAGATGGCAACACAAAGCTCGGTACCGTACTGGAATTGCTGCAGTGGAAGGCAGAGAATGCTGTGCCTGACAAAGGATTTGAGAAGCTATTGAAAATATTGAAGAAGAAGCTTCCAAAGGATGACGAATTGCCCGACAGTACATACGCAGCAAAGAAGGTCGTATGCCCTCTAGGATTGGAGGTGCAGAAGATACATGCATGCCCTAATGACTGCATCCTCTACCGCGGTGCGTACAAGGATCTGAACGCATGCCCGGTATGCGGTGCATTGCGGTATAAGATCAGACGAGACGACCCTGGTGATGTTGATGGCCAGTCCCCCAGGAAGAGGGTTCCTGCGAAGGTGATGTGGTATGCTCCTATAATACCACGGTTGAAACGTCTGTTCAGAAACGAAGAGCATGCCAAGTTGATGCGATGGCACAGTGAGGACCGTAAGAAAGACGGGAAGTTGAGAGCACCCGCTGACGGGTCGCAGTGGAGAAAAATCGAGAGAAAGTACTGGGCTGAGTTTGCAGCTGACCCAAGGAACGTATGGTTTGGTTTAAGCGCGGATAGCATTAATCCTTTCGGGGAGCAGAGCAGCAATCATAGCACCTGGCCCGTGACTCTATGTATGTATAACCTTCCTCCTTGGATGTGCATGAAGCAGAAGTTCATTATGATGCCAGTTCTCATCCAAGGCCCTAAGCAACCCGGCAACGACATTGATGTGTACCTAAGGCCACTAGTTGAAGAACTTTTACAGCCGTGGAATGGAAACGGTGTACGTACGTGGGATGAGCACAAACAGGAGGAATTTAACCTGCACGCGTTGCTGTTTGTAACCATCAACGATTGGCCCGCTCTCAGTAACCTTTCAGGACAGACAAACAAGGGATACCACACATGCATGCACTGTTTAGATGACACTGAAAGTATATACCTTGACAAATGCAGGAAGAATGTGAACCTGGGCCATCGTCGATTTCTTCCGACCAACCATCAATGTCGAAATAAAGGCAAGCATTTCAAAGGTGAGGCAGATCACCGGAAGAAGCCCGCCATGCGTACGGGTGATCACGTACTTGCTATGGTCAATGATTTACACGTAATATTTGGAAAGGGTCCCACTGGACTAGCTGTTCCGAATGACGCTGAGGGACACGCACCCATGTGGAAGAAGAAATCTATATTTTGGGACCTACCCTACTGGAAAGAGCTAGAGGTCCGCTCTTCAATCGACGTGATGCACGTGACGAAGAACCTTTGCGTGAACCTGCTAGGCTTCTTGGGCGTGTATGGGAAGACAAAAGATACACCTGAGGCACGGGAGGACCTGCAACGTTTGCACGAAAAAGACGGCATGCCTCCGAAGCAGTATGAAGGTCCTGCCAGCTACGCTCTTACGAAAGAAGAGAAAAAAATCTTCTTTGAATGCCTGCTCAGTATGAAGGTCCTGACTGGCTTCTCGTCGAATATAAAGGGAATAATAAATATGCCATAATAAAAGTTCCAGAACCTAAAGTCTCATGACTGCCACCTGATTATGACGCAACTGCTTCCGGTTGCATTGAGGGGGCTTCTACCGAAAAACGTCCGATTAGCCATTGTGAAGCTATGTGCATTCCTCAATGCAATCTCTCAGAAGGTGATCGATCCAGAAATCATACCAAGGCTAAGGAGTGATGTGGCACAATGTCTTGTCAGTTTCGAGCTGGTGTTCCCACCATCCTTCTTCAATATCATGACGCACGTCCTAGTTCATCTAGTCGACGAGATTGTCATTCCGGGGCCCGTATTTCTACACAATATGTTCCCCTTTGAGAGGTTCATGGGAGTCCTAAAGAAATATGTCCGTAACCGCGCTAGGCCAGAAGGAAGCATCTCCATGGGCCAGCAAACAGAGGATGCCATTGGGTTTTCTGTTGACTTCATTCCTGGCCTTAAGAAGATAGGTCTCCCTAAATCGCGGTATGAGGGGAGACTGACTGGAAAAGGAACGCTTGGAGGGGACTCAATAATATGCAGGGACGGATATTCTTGGTCTCAAGCACACTACACAGTTCTAGAGAATCCTACCTTGGTGACCCCGTATGTCGATGAACACAAGAATAGTTTGCGCTCCAAACACCCGGAGCAGTGTGACGACTGGATTACATGTGAACACATCAGGACTTTCAGCAGTTGGTTGGAAACACGTCTCAGAGGTGACACCACTATTTGTGATGAGTTGTACTCATTGTCCAGGGGACCATCTTCGACTGTATTGACTTACAAAGGATACGAGATAAATGGGAATACATTTTACACGATCGGCCAAGATCAAAAGAGCACCAACCAAAACAGCGGTGTCCCCTTTGATGCAGCAACCGAGAGGGGAAAGGACACATATTATGGTTACATAATGGACATATGGGAACTTGACTAAGGACATGATTTTAAGGTCCCTTTGTTTAAGTGCAAATGGGTCAATCTGTCAGGAGGCGGGGTACAGGTAGACCCACAGTACGGAATGACAACAGTGGATCTGAACAATCTTGGGTACACTGACGAACCGTTCGTCCTAGCCAATGATGTGGCACAGGTTATCTATGTGAAGGACATGTCTACCAGACCGACAAAAAGAAAAGATAAGGAAGCGAATACATCATACGATGAGCCAAAGCGCCACATAGTTCTTTCAGGAAAAAGGGACATTGTGGGAGTGGAGGGCAAGACAGACATATCTGAAGATTATGAAAAGTTTCATGAAATTCCTCCCTTCAAAGTCAAGGCTGACCCAAGCATCCTGATAAACAATGAAGATTATCCATGGTTACGGCGCAATAAGCAAATGACACAAGCGAAGAAAAAGTGAAGACTTTCTCCCGCAACTATTATGATGATACCATGCCAACTTTGTAACAGACGAGTATGATACCATTGTCCATTTTGTACACGAAGTTCATCTAGTTTTTGCCGTAACCCTCTCAACTTTCTTGCACATGCTATGTGGATGAAATGATGATACCATGCCAACTTTCAACCTTTTCAGAGTTCATTTGAAATGCTTTTCAATTTTAGGGTCTTATAGCTCAAAATAATTAGTAAATGCATGAAAAATAAAAATTAAAAATTATGCCACCTACTGGGCCACCACGGCCTGAATACGATTAGAAACCCATCCATGGGCCAGGATTCAGGCCCACAGAAGGCCCAGTAGGCCCACAGGCATGTACAGAGAGGTTAGGCCCGTAAGCCTGCTTTAGAGAGGAGCTCGACAGCTCAGGCGCACCGCACCTTATAAACAGGTGCGGCTCTCTCTCAGCTAGCGAGGTGGGACTAAACTCCCACCACCACACCGCTGTGCAAGGCCATTGGTCCCGGTTGGTGGCACGAACCGGGACCAATTCCACCCTTTGGTCCCGGTTGGTGCCACGAACCGGTACTAATGAGGCTGTGGCCCCACGAGCATCTTTAGTACCGGTTCGTGGCATGTACCGGTACTAGATTTTCTTACTAAGCAGTTTTTTAGTCCCACCTCGCTAGCTGAGAGGCACTAGGAGCGGTTTATAAGCCCTGATTGCAGAGACGATGAAGAAGATGCGCAATGCTCGCGTTGCTTAGCTTCAAGCCTTGAGGAATAAGGTAGACTGCATGGAGCTATGTGCAGTGCAGTCTACACTATTCCGAAAGGCTTGAAGTAAATCAACGAGCATTGCACCTCTTTTTTATTTTTAATAACTTATTACAACTCCGGACTTGTTGTGTTCCGACAAAATAAAATAAACTTGAATAAAAATTATGAAACTAAAATTAACAAAGTATTTTCTGTTCAAAACATTATAAGAAACCTCCAGTATTATTGAAACTAAAATCATATAAAATTGATGCAACTAAAATCATCGAAGTATTTTCTGTTCAAAATCATTAAAAGCAAAAAAGAATTTTCATAAAGAACTTTTTTTGATAGAAACTTTAATAGCAAAAATAATT
>NC_057796.1:33325397-33326098 GCF_018294505.1 Triticum aestivum | reverse complement strand
AAAAAAGAAAACAAAAAAACTAAATACAGCAAAAAGAATTTTCATAAAGAACTTTTTTTGATAGAAACTTTAATAGCAAAAAGAATTATCATAAAGTAAAATAAATAAGTAATTAGAAACAAAATAAAATAAAATAAATAAGTTTTTTGTTGTAAGTAGAAACAAAACAAAATAAATAAAGGAAAAAAGAAAACAAAAAAACTAAATACAGCAAAAAAAATTGTTGGGGCGCTGCCCGCTGGGACCTCCAACCCTCGGGTTTGAAAATACAGGCCCAGAAGGGCTAGAGGGCTCAACGGGCAGCGCGCCAAAATTAGGCCCAGAAGCCTGCTATAGAGAGGAGTTCGAGACAGCAGCCGCAGCGGGGCTTATAACCACTCCGAGCCCCTCTCAACTAGCGAGGTGGGACTAAACTTTTGGCCGCGACGCGGGCAGCAAGAGGCCTTTGGTCCCGGTTGGTGCCACCAACTGGGACTAAAGGGGTGCATTGGTACCGGTTTGTGGCACCAACCGGGACCAATGCCCCCCTTTAGTCCCGGTTGGTGCCACCAACCAGGACCAAAGGCAGCCGCTTCCTGCCCTTTGCGCTGCTGAAAAGAGGGCTTTGGTCCCGGTTGGTGGCACCAACCGGGACTAATGCCTACCTTTAGTCCCGGTTGGTGCCACGAACCGGGACTAAAGGCTTTGCTATATAAGTTCAC
>NC_057796.1:33319579-33324999 GCF_018294505.1 Triticum aestivum | reverse complement strand
GTCGCCCTGCCCCGCCATTCGCCGCCGACGCCTCTGCCCCTGCCCCGACCACGCCGCCGTCGCCTCTGCCCCTGCCCCGACGCGCCGCCGTCGCCTTGGTCAGGGCCGGCACTGCCCCCTTCCTCCCTATTTTTTCTGCACATTTATATGCTTATATGTATATGTATGAGTATATGTATGTGTGTATATCTGTTTATATGTCCTTTTTTTAGATCTTTTTTTTTGCATTTTCTCTGTGTATATGTATGTATATATGTTCATGTATATATGCAAAAGATAGATTTTTAAAAAAGTTAGGATTTTTTCTGTTCATAGATTTTTTTGGTGATATTAATTATTGCAGAATATGCAAATGTTTGTATATTCATATGAACAATGCATTAGGCAAAACCTTTACTTTTTTCCGAAATTTTCTATTTGAACATTTTTTTATGAATGAGAGGAAAAAGGAAAATAAAAAGAGGAAGAAAGGAGAAGAAGAGGAGAAATAAATAAGAAGAGGAAAAAAGAAGAAAAAGAAGAGGAGAGGAAGAAAGGAATAGAAGAGAAGAAGAAAAAATAGAAAAAATTCTATTTTTTCTTCTTCTCTCCTCTATTCCTTTCTTCTTCTCCACTTTTTTTTTCTTCTTTTTTTCTTCGATCTTCTCCTCTATTCCTTTTCTTCTTCTCCTCTTTTTGTTTCTTCTTCGTTTTCTTATGTTTTATCGGGTCTCTCGTCGTCGATATACCCCTCTCCCGATAACTTCAACACGAGGGGGGGTCGATATACCCCCTCCCCGATAATATTATTTTCCCATGTACGTTCATTGTCGTTGTCGATATAACCCCCTCCCGATAACTTCAACACGGGGGGGGGGTCGATATACCCCCTCCCCGATAACATTATTTTCCCATGTATGTATGTCGTCGTTGTCGATATATATAAATCCCTCCCAGATAACTTCGACATGATGGACGGTCGATATTTATACCCCCTCTCGACCGTGATAACTTATACCACGGGAGCACCCCCCGGCCCTCTCGCTCGACCAAAACTCTCGAGGACACCCAAACCATAGAAAAAAACGATGTCGATCTCCTACCCCCTCCCGCCGCGCCCCTACCCTTGAGGCGTTGCTGAGGCCACCCCAAACCCGGAATAAGCTAGGTCTACGTTTGCACTAACCACCTGCTGTCATGTTTGTGTAATAATTGCCATGTTGTAATATTTGCAGAAACAATGGAGCACGGACGAGATGAGCAAGCAGAAGAGGTGTTGGGGGACATAATCTTAGCCGTAGGTGATATCTTGTCGTATCGTAACGACAATGATGGTCTGGAAGAACAGGGTGAAGAAGAAGGCTACAGTGATCAAGAGTGGAGGAGGAAAGACATGATTATGATGGCTCTGGTGACCCAATGCTGGTGCAAGAAGGAGCCCGTGGTGACGGCTCCGGTGACCGAACAGTCCGGCCAGGTAAATATATTAGTTAAGCCTGTGCTGACTAGCTAATTGATGCATTCATTGTTTTGGTATGTACACATATTAATTAACACTCGTATTTGTTCTTTTTTCTAGCCCTCCGTATCGAGCACAACTGCGGTAAAGAGACGAGGCCCGGAGAGAAAGTTGCGCTCGGATGAAAGGTTTGAGATCATAGCAGTCGCGCGCGACGGCCAACCGATGGAACCCATCCGGACAAAGGATGCATTTGCTGCTCAGTGCGGGGTTCTAGTTAGGGACAAGATCTCGATCAGCATCCACCAATGGTATAAGCCTAAGAAGGAAGACCCTGAGGTGTCTTATGTCAATGATATGCAGAAAGATGATCTTTGGACTGAGCTGAAGGCAAATTTCACCCTACCGCCAGAGGAGGATCCGGAGAAGCCAGCTAAAGAGCAATTAATCAAGTCTCATGCTCTTAAGAAGATGGCAGACCTATTCAGGAGGTGGAAGAATGAGCTGAAAACGTTTGTCGACAAAGAAGAGACACCAGAATTCATCGGCCGGTATGAGAAGATCAGAGATCACTGGCCCGCATTTGTGGCCCACAAGACATCGGAAAAGAGTAAGAAGATGTCAGCGACAAACAAGAAGAATGCTGCGATGAAGAAGCTTCACCATCGCACGGGGTCAGGTGGCTACCTCAAAGCCCGGCCTAAGTGGGCCAAGTCTGAGAGGGGTCTGCTTGATAAAGGGATCGAACCAGAGACAATGAACTGGCCAGACCGTTGCCGGACTTGGTTCTTCGGGGCTGGCGGAACCTTCGACCCTGTATCAGGGAGGTGTCGTTGGACGGACAAGCAACTTGCAATACCCGTCAAGAAGCTTAAGCACTATATCGATGCAGCGCAGCAAGGGACGTTCGTTCCAGACAAAGAGAACGACGAGCTCACAATGGCCCTCGGGAATCCTGAGCACCCTAGACGGACACGAGGCACGCCAGGCTCCGTTCCGTGGAAGGCTGGCTTTTCGGACGCGGGCGGTTACAAAAGCCAGGAGAGGAGGAAAAAAGTGGAGCAGATCCAAATTCAGAAGCTGCACGAAAGGGTTCAAGCGCTAGAGGAACGAGACGACAATTGACATGCCGAAACTATGCCCGAAGCTAGATACCCCGTGGATGCTATCAGCGGAGAAGCAGCGTGGCTTCCACCGAGCTGCTTTAGCTGGAGCATGTCTTGACGGCTCCTGCTAGCTACCCCGTGGATGCTATCACGGAGTCTCAACATTGCCACCTTATGGCGGAATGGCAGAACTTCAAAGTCAAGGCGGCAGTTGGCTCTGTTTTACCTCTTGAACCCGGCGCAACCTACCACTGCCCGCCGATTCCAGAAGGATATGCTAGGGTGATGGTGAATGAAATAATGGAGGGATTTGAGGACCTCCAGCTTGACCACCCACCGGTGAAGGGGAGACTCGACTGGGTTTAGCTCTGAAGACTCCATGCCTATGGCGGAAGGAGTTCATCAAGCTTCCGAACTGGACGGCTCCGGCGAGTAAGGGCACTCCGCCTCCTCCTCCGGCGAGTGATCAGGGCACTCAGCCTCCTTCTCCGGCGCGTGGCGGCACTCCGCCTCCTCCTCCGGCGACTGATCAGGGCACTCAGCCTCCTTCTCCGGCGCGTGGTGGCACTCCGCCTCCTTCTCCGCCTGCGCCGGCGCGCTAGAGCAGCCAGCCTCCTCCTTCTCCGCCTCGTCAGCAAGGGCGGAAGAGACCCGCCGCCGCTGTGGCTGCTCCGGCGCGTCGTAGTCCTTCTCCTCCACCTCGTAAGCAAGGAAAGAAGACAACCGCAGCCGCTCCGTCTGCTTTGCCGGCGTCTAGCAGTACAGCTGCCAGAGGCGGGAGGCAATACAGATTCGGTCCTTCTCTGAAGACTCCAGAGAAGTTACGATACGAGAGGACCGAGGAGGAAACCAGGAAGATCATGCGAGCCGAAGTGACAAACTTCTTTGAAGGGGTGAAAGCAAAGAAACATCCACCTCCGGAGGAGAAGGTAGATCCGGTGAAAGCAAAGCGCACTCTGGCTGCCCTGACAAAACCACCAAAGTCTCCGCCAAGAGGCAACTATGAGCGCATTCTTGCAAAGACATATGCCGAAGCGGAGCGGTCGGGAAGTACTGTCAGTGATCAAAGTTCAAAAGAACGACGAGCTGGGAAAAAAATTGCCCAGCTCGGCAAACAAGCGAACCAATCGTGCCCCCCACTCAAGGTGTCAAAAGACATCGTCGCTAATGATCCGAGGATGGTGCCTGGTTATAGCAATCTTGGAGATTACCTGCCCGACGATGTACATTATGAAATCATGGAGGTCGACGAACACAAATATCATTACGGGAAGCCTCTCGTCAAAGATGAAAGATCTCTAACAACGATGATGCAAAGACTACATGATTGGTACATGAAAACCTGCAGAGAGTCTGATGGGATGAATACTTTGACGCTGAGAGTTAAACCGGAGCATGACCTCGTTGGAATTGATCTGCTGAATGTTCCATTTGAGGATTTCTTCCAGTTTTACAATCAAAAGGCCCTCGATAAAACAACGATCACTAGTTACTGTCTGTAAGTAGTACTACTTCTGTCATTAAGTCTCTCTCTATAGGTCAGCTCTTTCATTGCATGTATTTAATATCCTCACTATATTATGCAGATTGAAGATCGCAGAATTGAAGAAAAGACAAATCGGTGATATTGGGTTCATTAACACAAATCTCATAGATGCATATACGATTGAAAAACATCCCAAAGAAGCCGAGGCCAACTTGCTACGATCGTCGGTATTAAATCAAAACAAAGATATAATACTCTTTCCTTACAACTTCAAGTGAGTGTTACTATCTTGTGCATATTCGGTTTCCCTTATTAGTCCAGGTTATGGTAATGTAATTGATGACTTATGCATGCATGCGCAGCTTCCACTTTATTCTCCTAGAGATTAAGCTTGAGCCGGGAGTAGTAACCGTCTTAGACTCGAGACGAAAAGATCCCAGGACTATGCGAACATGACTCAAATGCTCGAGAAGTAAGTTAAATCGATCATTATCCACCATATCAGCAACTTTGTTCATTTCCTGATATCAAGTAATTGTTTTCTTTGTCTGGCAGGGTTTGGAGAAAATTCACCACAAAAGCTCCGGGACTGCCGAAGAAGCTGCAATTTAAACACCCGAAAGTAAGTACTATAGTAGCATGTTCCGCGCATCTCCTAGTGATTCAAGCGCTAGTTTCATCAATACCATTTAGCATGCTTGCTTATCAGTTTGATTGACCTCTATTTCTTGTAAAGTGGTTGTGGTAGGAAGCTGGGAATAATTACTGTGGATACTACGTTTGCGAGTCCATCCGCTACACGACCTATGAGCGGGGCTACTCTGACGAACAATATGAAGTGCGTAAGCAATAATATTCACAATTTTATTTTATTACCATCATTTCTGTTGAGTTTCATTTATTCATATATATATATATGTATTGACCCCCTTCTTCAAATTAGATGTTTCGGAAGCGGGATGACCTCCTAGCACCAGATCGTATACGAGCAATTCAAGAGGAATTGGCGGCATTCTTCCTTGACCACGTGATCGCTGAAAACGGAGAATACTATGTGGACCATGTGTTCTTACAATTTAATTAGGAGATTGTATTGTAAGAGATAATTATTGTATATATGTAGCCGGTAGTGTCGGATAGATATACGAGAACTTATTGTTCAACCAATCTCTCGGAGAAGGAGAGGTGGTCGACATCACTTCTCTCTGTATGCATATGTTCATGACGATCTTCGGTTTCCTTCATTTGATTACTAGCTAGCGTGTCTAGTCCTCTCCATACGTATATAGTACGTAGCGTCGACCAAGCATGGAGATAAGAGAGGACACTTCTCTCTATTAATTAGCTAGCTAACACAATATATGAAACACCTAAATTAACCCCCCAAAAC
>NC_057796.1:33317919-33319473 GCF_018294505.1 Triticum aestivum | reverse complement strand
TTAAAAAAAAACAAAAACCCCAGCCCCTTAAATGCTGCCGCGTGGATGCCTATTGGTCCCAGTTGGTGGCACCAACCGGGACAAAAGGCCCCCCTGCATGGGCTGGCAGCAGCGGCCACGTGGAGGACCTTCTGTCCCGGTTCGTGTAAGAACCGGGACTAAAGGGTTAGGGCTTTAGTAACGACCCTTTAGTCCCGGTTCAAAAACCGGGACAAAAGGCCCTTACAAACGGGGTAAAAGCCCCATTTCCTACTAGTGGAATTATATAATTGTAAATATTTCGTGCCGCAGATGTCGCGTACGTTACGGGTCAACTATATCGGACTTGCAAAAGTTTAACTTAGGATAACTCTAAACTGCTCTGTCACTCAAAAATGAGGATATAAACACTAGATAAGGATATAGTACTTATAAATACGATGATTTAAATACTTGTGATTACCTGCCATCCACAAACACTATGACGTAAGTAGATATCCAGCTACCGGCGCATATGGTGCTTCCTTGTCCACGGGCGACTAGCTTCGCCCCGTTGCCCTCTCCTTCAAATACAGTCCAGTTGACAACAACGTAATGCCCAAACTTGGCAACCTCAAGAAGGGATTTCTGGGTGTCTGGCTTTAGTTTTGGTGAGTAACCTGTGATTTTCTTATGTATGTGTTTGGCTTTAGTTTGCAAATGCAACATAAAATACATATGTGATTACACTTTCCTTTTGCACCAAATAACCAGAGAATATTAGTACTATGTTGGTGTTGACAGGCCACACTATCTTCTCCAGTGGCATGGGCAACGTGTATTATGTCGAAGTGTGTAGGATTATTGATTTTAGGTCTTTATTTGTACCAATATATATTTATACAACGGCGTGTATTTCTCATTCAACCAGTTTCCTCACATGTAAAGACAAGTAATGCTCTGAGAAAATGCGGGGAGGTCTTTATTTACTCAAGTATATGAAATTCTTATATCACTCTAGAATATGACCAGCACAAGGGGTCCTTTTATACACGTCTTATAAATGCACCAACATCATCCACTAGTAGAAAACGAAGCTTTATCACCGGTTCGTAAGGGTGGAGACTAAAGGCCCCCCCTTTAGTACCGGTTCGGCACGAACTGCCACTAAAGGCCCACCACGTGGCGTGAGCTCGCGCTGTGGTATGGGGGACCTTTAGTACCGGTTGGTGTTACGAACCGGTACTAAAGGTTTTTTTTGAAATTTTTTCTGAAAATTTTGGGAAAATATGAATTTTTTTTATTTTCAATTTTCTGAATTATTTAGCCTGCATACGACTAGAAACCCGACCTGTTGTTGGGCCAGGATGCAGGCCCGCAAAGGCCCAACAGGCCCACATGGCAGCATAGAACAGGTAGGCCCACAAGGCCTGCAATAGAGAGGAGCTCGAGACAGCTGCCGCAGCGGGGCTTATAAGCAGGTGCGGGCGCCCTTCAGCTAGCGAGGTGGGACTAAACTTGCCCGCACCGCACCTGCGCCACCGCACCCCTTTAGTACCGGGTGGTGGCACCAACCGGTACTAAAGACCCCTCTTT
>NC_057796.1:33313654-33317484 GCF_018294505.1 Triticum aestivum | reverse complement strand
CCGTCGCCGTCCCCTCTGCCTCGCCATCCCGTCGCCATCGCTGTCGCCCGCGCTGTGAGCCCCTCTCCCCGGCCCCTCTCCTCCCTCCAATCGAAGCCACCGCGCCGCCGGCGCCGTAGGGTGCACACACGCACGCGCGCGCGCACACACACACACGCACACACACACGCACACACACACACACACACACGCACAGAAACACACACATGATTCTGTTTTTTCTGTTTTTTATACAAATGTTTTAGATGAATTAATTAATCAATTAGATTAATGTCAAATAGTATATAGAAATGTTAGAAATGTTAGAAATTTTAGAAATGTTAGTTTTATCTAGATGAATTCGATTAATTTCAAATTGTTATAGAAATGTTATAGAAATGGTAGTTTTTAGTTTCTTATAATTTTAGTTATAGAAATGTTAGCAACTTTTCTGTTTTTTGGTTACAGAAATATTAGAAATGGTAGAAATGTTAGTTATATATGTAGAAATGTTAGAAATTTTAGAATTAGTTTTAGCTAGATGAATTAGATTAATGTCAAATTGTTAGACGATGATCGATGTTTTTTCAGTTTCTTATAATTTTAGTTATCACAATCCAATCATTTAAAAAAATGTTACTTTTTGCGGGCATATAGTATTTGTTCTCGACGATGCCCGGCCCGCATCTTCGCCGTCGACCCGTTCGCGATGACGTCCGGCTGGCCCATGTCCGGGATTGGGCTCCGCCGGGCTGGCAATGGGAGGTGCTACCTGGAGGGGCGCGCCGCTTGGTGAGGAACCCGGCCTCGGGTCCCGTCGTCGACCCTGATCTCCTTTGGTTGCGTTCGCATGGGCCACATTCGGTGCAGAGGGAGGCGGCCCCGCCGGAGGTGGTGCGTCGTCGTGTCAGGGAGGAGGACGAGCACGTCCATCGCTACATGGCTGCTATGGACGTCAGGTTCTCCAATACCTGGCAGGTTCTTTGGGCAGATGACCGGAGATATGATCCTGTGATGGTTCCTTGTCTTTGGGTGTCCACCGCCCGCGCCCCAGGAACCGCGAGTGGCCTAGATTCTTCTATAGTATTCGATCTTTATTAGCTACCTAGCCAGTGATGTATTCGAGATTATGTATTATTTGAGACGATGTATTCGAGATTATATATTATTCGAGACGATGTATTCGAGATTATATATTATTCGAGACGATGTATTCGAGATTATATATTATTCGAGACGATGCATATTATGTACTATATGATTCAGTTTTTCCTTATTGATTGCACCCATGCATTGTAATTTGAATACTAAATTGTTTTATATTTCTTCTGTATTAGTTAAATAAAAGCTATGGCGGACAATACCGGCAGAGAGGAAGAAGAGGCCCTGTTCGAGATCATACGCAGCCCTAGCAGGCCAGATGATCTGAATGAAGCAAATGACGGCTCCCAATATCTGAACAATACCGGGGAGGGTGATGATAAGATATTCGATCTCGACGACCGAGCTGATGAAGTCATGAACTATGATTATGATTATGATGACGCAGACAATGATTATGATGACGAATACAATGTTGATCTTGAAATAACAAAGACTACCGGCGAGGTATATTTATATAAGCAGGCATCTAGTGATCATCACATGTTTTTTTATTTGAAGATATATTAACGAATCAATCTTTCTTCTTTCAGCCCTCCGGATCGAGCAAATCTGCTTCTACAGACAGCAGCACAAAGCGCGGCCAGAGCAAAAAGTTGAAGGAGGGTGTAAAGTACAACATCGATTCCATCAAAGCTAGTGGAGAACCCCTCACGCCTAAGAACATTGCGAGCAAGTTCGTTCGTCAGTGCGGAGTTCTTGTGACGGACCAACTCCCGATCTCTATTCAAGAATGGAATGAGCCAAAAACTAAACGCCCAGATGTTACTTGGGTCGACGACAGAGCAAAACAAAAGCTTTGGGAATCTCTGATGGAACATTTCACCCTACCAGATTATTTCACTGATGCAGATGTGCAGAAAATCAAGGACGCTGCTCTTAAGAAGATGGCAATTGCATTCAACACCCACAAGAAAACTGTATGGGCCAACTACCTCGCTGCAGAAAGGAAGACTCCAGAATTCAAGGGAACACTGGAGAAGCAAAGAGAACACTGGCCCGCTTTCGTGAAATTCAAGGAATCAGAATTATCTAAGGAACGGTCGAGAAAAAACAAGGCCAATGCCGCAAAAAAGACGCAGTTCCATACGCTGGGTCCAGGTGGCTACGCGGTGGGAATGCCTAAGTGGGATAAGTCTGAGCAAGAGATGGAGGATGCAGGGGTCATTCCGGTTACTAGGAGCTGGCCTCCCAGGTGCAGAACTTGGTTCTATGCACATGGGGGGGCGTTGGACCCGAAGACAGGCCTGGTTTCGAAGAAGGCAAGTCTAAACGGAGCAGAACAAAAGTTACTTGACGCAATAGAAGATGCTCGAAAGGGGGTGTTCACGCCCAACAGAGAGAACGACGAGCTTACGCGCGCCCTGGGAAATCCTGAACACCCGGGAAGAACACGAGGCAAGGGCGTTATTCCCTGGTATGAGGGCTTTTCGGAATGGAACGACAACTACATGACCCGTGCAAGAAAGAAGATGGAGGAGGAGAAGAAGAGGAAGCTGGAGGAGGAGCAGAGGAAGCAGGACGCGGAACACCTTCAAGGCCTAGAAGCAAGGCACGCGGACTTGGCACTCAAATTCCAGCAGCAGCAGCAGCAGATCGACTCACTTAACCAGGAAAGGGGGTCTCAGCAGCGGCAGCAGCAAGCGGATGATCATCCAGCATTGGATAGCACCGTCCCATCTATGCCGAGAAGCAGCATTGGTTCCGCCCCGGGTGACGCACTGCTGGATACATACCCTGTGGATGACATCATAGAGAACACTAACTGTGAGCTACACTACAAAATGAAGAACATATCCATGAAGGTGGCGAACGTCGTTGCTTTTACAATTACCCCCAAAGCAACCTTCCATTGAGCCCCGATTCCAGAGGGCTATGCTCGTGTCTTGGTTGATGAGGTGGTGGGCCCATATTCGGGGCTAGATCTTGACATTCCTGGAGGTGACGATGAGCAAACACTGGGAGAGGCCATACATCGTTTCATCCTATGGAAAAAGGATTGCATCATCTTTCGAAGTCCACCAACACCGCGTCTGCCGACTCCTCCTCGAAGTCCGCCACCGTGTCAGCAGACTCCCGCTCCTCCAAGTCCGCCACCGTGTCAGGCCACACCTCCTGCTTCATGTCCGGCACAGCGTCAGGCCACACCTCCTGCTTCAAGTCCGACACCGTGTCAGGACACACCTCCTGCTTCAAGTCCAGCATAGCGTCAGGCCACTCCTCCTGCTCCAACTAAGCCACGTCAGTCGTCTCCTCCGCCTAAGCAATCGCAGAAGAGACACGCCGCAGCTATGGTGCGTAGCGGTACGAGTCGAGGTAGTACATAAAGTACAGGCGGAGACAAGCGATATAAATATGGTCCAAGCACCCTCGCTCCGCTTCCTCAGAGGCCTTACGACATGACCGAGTAGCAAAATGATGCAATAGTGCGGGCCGAAGTGGACGGTCATTTCCGACCGAAACCGGCAACGCCGCCGAGGGAGAAAGTGCTTGAGGAAAAGATTGACCACTTCATTCGTATGGCTAGACCACCAGCTCCCAAGCCTGTTGACTCAGACTATGAGTGCCAAATCAAGAAGGCACATCGAGCACGACTACAGAAAGAAGCGAGCTCGAGCTCGAGCCAACAAGCAGCTGTCAAAAAATGCTAGAAAACCGTTCCCCAGCTGGGAGAATAGGTGGCGCAATCG
>NC_057796.1:33293231-33313173 GCF_018294505.1 Triticum aestivum | reverse complement strand
ACGAGAATGTATGAATTGCATGATTGGTACATGAAAATTACCAAGATTTCCAATCGAGAGTCCCTCATGGTGCAAGTCGAGGAAGATCATTACTTCCATAAGAAAGCTCTGGCCATTGAGTATTCAGAACTATTTCAGTTATTCAATCAAGATGCACTCGACAAATCTATCGTCAGTTGCTATTGTCTGTAAGTGATTTCTTTCTGTAATCTAAGTCTCAAGCTAGCTCTAGTGCTCATTGATTGATCATTAATTACCTGTAATTATATATCCTCACTATATATTCTTTTCTATGGTATTATGCAGGATGAAGATGTATGAAATGAAAAAAGCTGGACGCTATGGCATTGGGTTCATTGACCCGAATACCGTTAATGAATACACATGGAAATTGGAATGGTGTAGACAAGATGTAGAGAAATGCATGCTAGAGTTCTTGAAGCGCCTCAATAGCAATGAAGATATACTACTTCCTTACAACTTCGAGTGAGTCACATTGTCTTGTACTACAAATTCTATTTTTGCTTACTAGCTAGATGTTAATAAGTGTATAGGGTTTAGGGTTATAGTTGATTAGTGTTATGCACATGCCCGCTTAATTTATACATGCAAACGTATGCGCATGCAGCTTCCACTGGATCTTGTTAGACATTAAAGTTGACGAAGGAAAAGTTGAAGTACTGGACTCACTACTTAAAAAAATAGTGACTACAACATCGTGAAGGGGATAGTCGACAGGTTATTTCAATCATTATTAACTATATCTCGGCCTATTTAGTTCGTCATTTCCTGATATGAACTATTTTTAATAACCCCTTTATTAATTTTCTTTGCCGGCGGGTAGGGCTTGCGCAAAGTACATCAAGGTGACTCCAGGAAAATGATGACAAAAGCTATGTTGGTATCGACCCAAGGTAAGTAATTAAGTAGTACTAGCTAGCTAGCTACCATCTCTTTAATTCTTGTTTCAATACCATTAATTAATTAACATGCTTGATTAATTATTATCTGATTAAATTCTATTGTCGTAAAGTCCCTGAAGCAGGCGCCGGGGACTGAAGTGTGTGCATACTACATTTGCGAGAACATTCGCATGATGGCGTCCGAAAGGAGCAGATCTGATAGACAGGACTGGGTACGTTTGCCAGAACACTATTCACAAATCTTACATGATTGTCGATATCTAGTCACACAACTAATACACATGCATATTGATCCCCTTCTTAACAGTTCAAAGAGGTGCGGGACAAGCTCCTATCAGAGGAGCGCATACTAGCACTTCAAGAGGAAATAGCGGGATTTTTGCTCGACCAGGTCATAGATCCCAAAGGAGAATACAATTACCCGCTACCGCCCCCATGAACCACTTGTCATCGTGCTCCGAAGGCACCAAGGCAACATGTAGGAGAAATTGTATATATATATATACATGTGTATGTGTTAATAATTAATGGTGGTTGTGAGACATTCGATTATATATATATGATCAGTTCTACGAGAAAATCTATTTATATATATGCATAACGTGTACAGTATGTAGTATCGTAAAATACCAGCAAACAAAAAAGAATTAAATGGAAAACACAAAATTAATGGAAAAATAAAAATTAAAACCAAAACCCCCCCAAACATTTAGTACCGGTTGGTGCTACCAACCGGTACTAATGGTCTACCAGCACCCGGGCCTGGCTCGTGCCAAGTGGTGGCACTTTAGCGCCGGTTCGTGCCGAACCGGTACTAAAGGGGGGGGGGCCTTTAGTCTCCACTCCATAGTGCCGGTTGCAGAACCGGCACTAAAGGCCCTTACGAACCGGTGATAAAGGCATGTTCTGCACTAGTGTGGTGATAGCTCCGGACTTGTCGTGACAGCCGTCACCTCTTTAAATAATGCACTAAAAGGTTTGTGAATTTGATTTGAGTGGGCAACTAGCCTATACGCACTAACCGCCACGCGAGAATAGTTATGGGCCTCGACGTGGTACGTTTTATCCAAAAACTGTGTCAGACATCCAGTTCAGCATTTGGGGAAGGCTGGGCCGGCTCCATCCAGGCAGAGGTGGTGCCTGGTACGCCCTGCTCGAATGACCCAGAGTGCAAAGGGCGATGGGCCCAACACCCCGGAACGCTTAGGATGTAGACCGGCGGGGACCTCTCTATGGAGACTAGGTAGGGCTACGACGTGTTGATCTTCCCAGGCTGGGCATGACCCAGGAAAGTGTCTCCTTCCAGAGTTAATCAAGCGTGTTCGGTAATGTGGTGCACCCGTGCAAGGTAGTTATCTATTCGAATAGTCGTGTCCACTGTAATGGACGCTCGCAGATGTATCCTGATCTATTATAACTAGAAATGGATACTTGAGATATGTGTTGGATATGATGATGGCTCCGGGATTGCTTTCTCACAAGGAGTCCAGAAAGGATCTCTGGGTGTTAATGATAGAACATTTTTGTTAATTATAAAATGCTATTCTTTACTCATTCTGCAAGATGGTGCTCTCCAGAAGATGCTAGTATTCGATAGGCTAGGCCTTTCACCTTCTCTTCTGGCATTCTGCAGTTCAGTCCACAGATACAACTCATTCCTTTAATACTCATGCATACTTAGTCTAGATCTGATGCTTGCGAGTACTTTGGATAAGTACTCGCGGTTGCTTTGCTACCCCATTTCCCCCTTCTCTCTTATTTCCGGTTGTTGCAATCAGATGACGGATCCCAGGAGTCAGATGCCACTACCGATGACTACTACTACTCCGAGGGTGCCTACTACTACGTGGAGACCGTCGATGACCAGGTGTAGTTAGAAGGTCCTAGGCAGGAGGCCTTGCCTCTTCGATCGTTGATGTTTGTGCTAGCCTTCTTAACACTAGTAGAAAACGAAGCTTTATCACCGGTTCGTAAGGGCCTTTAGTGCCGGTTCTGCAACCGGCACTAAAGAGTGGAGACTAAAGGCCCCCCCCCTTTAGTACCGGTTCGGCACGAACCGCCACTAAAGGCCCACCACGTGGCATGAGCTCGCGCCATGGTATGGGGGACCTTTAGTACTGGTTGGTGTTAACACCAACCGGTACTAAAGGTTTTTTTTTGAAAATTTTGGAAAAAAAATTTGAACTTTTTTTGGATTTTCAATTTTCTGAATTATTTGATGATTTAGTTTCTAATCACCCCTCTTAACTACTCAAGTGTGGATCACTCATTTCAAATCGTCTAACTTCCCGGCCGGTCACCCATCCTCTCACTCACCTAGCCCGAGCACGCTTAACTTCGGAGTTCTATTCCCTCTACTTTCCAAGTCTCCACTTGTTGTTTTCCTGACAAATGTAAGCTGTCAATCCTATTAACCCTCAATAGTTTCGCTTGAGCATTAGGTCACACGTTTCACCGTTTGAGTTTGAAACTATTATTCTAAAAAAAGTAATTATTTAGTAACACTAATATTTCTTGAATAAGTTTGACCACAATTTGACCATAGTTTGACCAGATTTGACCAAAATTCAAAAAATTGAAATAATTATTTAGTAACACTAATATTCTTGAATAATTACGTAGTAACATTAATACTTCTTGATTAAGTAGTTTGACCATAGTTGGCCAGATTTAACCAAAAAACTGAAATTTTAGTATATCTTTTTTTCCTTTTGGAATTTGAGGATTCTAAAAAATTGCAAACAGGCCATAGGCGGTCAAAATCGGATGCGGATTTTCGTGCTGAATGTTTTGATATATTATACGTTTTTTCTGACATCGTATGCAAAAGTTATAGCCGTTTTACATTTTCCCTACACTTTTTGCAAAACATGTCCAAATTGAAGTTTTCAAATTTTCGGAACTAGTAGATGTAGTAATATAACTACCTCTCAGAGATTTTATTTTTTGAAGTTTTTATCATTTTATTTTGATTTTTTCAAAACTGAAAGGGAGATACAAGGGGGGGTAGAGTTTGAAAATTGCCCTATAGTCCCGGTTTGTGTCTCCAACCGGGACTATACGTCAGACCCCTTTAGTCCCGGTTCATGGCACGAACCGGTACTAAACGTTAGCCCTTTAGTACCGGTTCGTGCCACGAACCGGTACTAAAGGTGATCGTGGGGCCCTGGCCTGACGCCAGCCTGCCAACACCCCTTTAGTACCGGTTCGTGGCACGAACCGGTACTAAAGGTTCAACACGAGCCGGCATTAATGCATAGCCGTTCGAACCGGCACTAATAGTATCATTAGTACCGGGCCAAAATCAAACCGGGACTAATGTGTCTCACGTTAGGTCCTTTTTCTACTAGTGTAAGGCAAAACTTGTTTAAATTATGTCTGTAGTGAGATATTGTTGCTTCTACTGACTCGTTTGTATTCGAGCTTATGTATTCGATCCCTCGAGGCCCCTGACTTGTAATATAAAGCGTGTATGAATTTAATTTGTGTTTGGAGTTGTATTGTGATATCTTTTAGTGACTCCCTGATCTTTGTCGTACACATTTACGTGCATGATTAGTGTATGGGCAAATCGGGGACGTCACACAATGATTGTAGTGTTTGTATAAACTCAGATTTTGTCTGGTATGTTGTACATGCATTGCTAATTTAACCGAATTGAATTTCTAACCATGGCAACAATGCTCAGTTGTTTACTTTAAATGGTTCTCAAGCTGAGAAGCAGAAGTAGGTAGGATGCATGTTCTGAATTCTTGCACGGAGATTCAGACAATACTATGGTTGAGATTGCTAACCGTGACATTGATGTATAATGTTTCCCAAAATATCTAGGACGCTATGAGCAAATTTAGGTTGTCAACGACGGCATCTTTGCCAAACTGGCGACCCAGAGTACCTCTATCCGTGGTTTTTTTTCATCAGAGACTTTTCTCCCATGTGGGTCATGACTAAAGTTGATTTATGTTACTTGGGTGAGAAGTGAGTTTGTGGTGATCAAGGTGCCTAGATTTAATCGCCAAGTGGGAAAGATGCAATCAGTTGTTTTTCTTCTCCATAGCAATGCATGGGCATTCAACCACGTATCTCTTTATGTAGAAAAATGCATGTATTGTGCATGTATGATACTTTAAAAAATTGATAATTAAGTTTTTGGTTAAGACGAATCTTGGTAGCATCACATACATGAGTGTTCTCCCATGATAATACACGGACCCATGAGCTAAGCATTCTCTGGTTCCAACGCACGAGCATTTTTGCTAGTCCCACAAAAACTAATAAATGGCCACCATAATATGATAACAATATGAATCACCCCCTTTAGACTGGCCATATTGGGAGAAACTTGCACAGTATAACATAGGGTTTAGCTCAGCAATTTTGCTTATGTGACATTTAATTAACGAGGCGAGAGGTAATTTGAGTAACATAGCCGGTGACCGTAACATAGCGCTTCATCTGCACCCATCACCTGAAATGTGGACCCCGTGCGGGGTTCACACTTCAGGTGATGGGTGCATGCTTCAAATGTGCATGATGATTTTTGCGTTACCATGAATCGATCGACTTGAGCATTGTAAGATCATGATGACCTTACCTGGAAGGTCTATGGACACCATTCCCTTCAACCGTGCATGATCAATTTTATGTCACCGACTTGAAGCAAACATATTTGACTTTGACACCATTCCCTTTTAACAATGTATTTTGATACGGAGGGTTGGCAACTGAGGTGTTGAACAAAACGCCTTCAGTATATCTAACTAGCTCAAGGTTTAACTGACATCTCAATAGCCTTGATGCGACAAAGATATCAATATAAAGTATCATTATTGAAGAAAAATCGCACATTGATGGCACGAAAACACCAACATTGAATGAGAAAAGGATTACATTTGGTGTTGTGGTAAGAAGCTTTGAGATGAACTAAAAATATTATAACTGGAAACATGAGTTGGGAACAACCAGTATCCCTCATATTATGGATGAAACTGAGATTAAGTCAAAAACTTTATTTTGATCAGAGCAACTGGTAAATCTGATCAGGCCCAAGGGACTAATTCTCCGCTGCTGCATAACACGGTCCTAAGAACACTGGTGTATACACTTCCACCGTAAGGTGGTCAACACCAGTAAGTTTGTCAAAATCCACCTTGATGATACCACTTGCAAGAGCAAACTCCCCAGTCCCACCAGTAACAGCCAACTGACCATTAACACCCAAGGCGTTTCCCATCACTTGAAGGGTGGATCCTTTGAACCTGCGCATGAAACATGGCATACAATAATATCATGTTGAATAAAGGAAACAAAAAATACTAGGAAAGGTAACCCTCTTTTTGAAAATAAGTGAGCTTTTTTCCAAGCTTTAACATCATCATGTTTGACCATATTTACAGAAGAGAACATACCAACATCTGTACCACATTGAATTGGTATCATTAGTTTGATCATGAATGAATTATATAATTGTAAATATTTCGTGCCGCAGATGTCGCGTACGTTATGGGTCAACTATATCGGACTTGCAAAAGTTTAACTTAGGGTAACTCTAAACTGTTCTGTCACTAAAAAAAATGAGGATATAAACACTAGATAAGGATATAGTACTTATAAATACGATGATTTAAATACTTGTGATTACCTGCCATCCACAAACACTATGACGTAAGTAGATATCCAGCTACCGGCGCCTATGGTGCTTCCTTGTCCACGGGCGACTAGCTTCGCCCCGTTGCCCTCTCCTTCAAATACAGTCCAGTTGACAACAACGTAATGCCCAAACTTGGCCACCTCAAGAAGGGATTTCTGGGTGTCATCACCAGTGCGGCCCAACCACAGGTTGCGGAGGATAGTCTTTCTGTATGTAGTGGGTGCAGGGACAATGGAGACCTCGACATTAGGAGGAACGGCCGCCATGATCGAGTTCTGTGGATGTGCAAGAAATGTACTACTCAAGCTAGTTGGGTACTATTAGCTCTAGCTGGTTGTACTTAGGAAAGAAAGAAAGGAGATGTACTTATAGCTGGGAAAACGTCTCATTGCTGACTGCACCATGTGCACGCACGAGATTCCAAACTTAGTATACAGCCTTAATTTCGTAAGTATGCTGAGTTTTCCAGACTTATTAGATCCCAAGCGACCCGATCTAGATCTGGTAATCTCTCCCAACTAGAGGGCATCTCTTAAAAAATCTGGATCACCAAGCGCACTGTACCTCATCGATGAAAATTGTACTATCTTTTATTTTCTATCGCGTTTAACAGTTCATTAATTCGGACGGAAATAATGGGGTATGTCTCGGACATTGTCCATGCCATTGGTCTGCTGTTCTTTGGACAAAGTCTTTTTGGTGTGGTGATGACAACATTTGTGGATGTTGTTTCATTCTTGAAGGCATGATCATTGAGATTTTGTACCTGTGCCTATCTCATGGAATCGTCGCCTTATGAAAACCGTGATCAGGCTTTGGCGATCAACGTGCCGTGCAGCCGCCACCATAGCCCACGCTAAGCCTAATGCTCTACCTGCTGTCCACATCCCGTGCAGCCACCACTATGCCAGGACGGCAAAGGAGCCCCTCCGCTGCCCACACTACCCAAGCTTTGCCCAACAGCACGCCTAGGCGGCAGGGGGTGGGGAGGGAGGAGAGAGGGAGGAAGGGGAACGGACGAAGAAGTGGCTCGCCAGAATGCCGCGCCGGGGCGTCACGGAAGAGCGGACGGGGTGGATTTGAGCCTTCTATACTTCTGCTCACGGAGAAATAATATGTGCAGTTATAGATTGTCAACATACGTGCAGCTCCGAGCAGGACCAAAACTAGAAGCACTGCATGGAAGCAACAACGTCATCGGCTGGAAATGCTGCCATGGCAGCCAACTCTTCCACAAGAAAAGATCGCGTCATCAGGCGGCAAGGTAGGATTTACCAACCAAACTGCAAGTATGTGGGCCCTAGCCGGCTCAACTGTACTTAAACACGAAGATGCGAAGGAGCCTATCATTCGGGCTTGGATCAGGCGATTGGCACGGTGTAATTTGCTGGATAGGCAACCGAGGGTGCAACAGCTGGAGCAGACACAATGGCTCGAGTATCTAAAGTCGCAACAACAGCAACAGACCGGTGCATGGTCTGAAACCGAGTCGTGGTCGGAAGTGCGTCACCGTTATCATCACTGCTACTCATCTTTTCATCGTAAACATCTGCCTTGAGCTTATCAACTGTAGTCTGAATCTCAGTGACCTTGACATCAAGAGCTCTCCTGGTTTTTCATGAGGTTAGCTACGCCTCACTCAATCCTCTGAGTAGCTTTAAGAAGATATATCACCTGCTCAGTCTTAGTCTTGTGCATTGGAGAAGTCGAAGAGCTAGGACTAGCAGTGGTAGTAGCAGCTCTAGCTATCTCAGCATGGGCCTGTGCTGCAGCTGAAGTTGGATGCGAGGGATCATAACTTCAAAATCTTTATGGCAAACTCTAACTTCATATCCTTAAGCACCCGAGTAGTAGCATCGGGGCTAGAACTGGCAACAATTATATCATCAACATGGACAAGAACAAATATAGTAATTTTGCCTTTCCTGTAGGAAAACAGTGAGGTATCTACCTTAGATGGAGTAAACCCAAGTTCTTCTAACTGTATGATCAACTTTGAGTACCATGCTCTTGGTGCATGTTTCAATCCATATAAAGCTTTATCTAACTTACAGACATAACCTGGTTTTTGGATAGCATGAACATATTTCAATAATTCGCACATTTTTTAGATCCCAATTTAGAAAGAAGCAAGATTTTTTATAAATACCAAACATTTTTGGAAATATCCGGCACATTTTTTCCTAAAAGGGAACATTTTTTAAAACAAGAACATTCTATAACATTTTAAAGAGTTTCTAATTTTCAGAGCAATGTTGAAAACCAAGAAAATGCCCAAAAGAACTCCCAATTGCTTTTGAAAATGCAACCATTTATAGACGGTCCAAAAATTTCTTCAAAAACTTCCAAATTTTCTAAAAAAAAAAATTTAAAAATTTATTTTTTGAAAATTATAACTTTTTTGTAAAAACAATAAAATCCAAAAAATTCAAAAATAATAAAAATAGAAACTGAACAACGAATGACAACCTTGTAGAAGTTTCCAAATAGTGGTAAAAATCAGACCATAACCTTCTAGAAGGTTCACAAAACCAGATTCCAGTAGTATGTTTGGGCTCGACTGTGTTTTTGATCAGCTATTTTATGCTCTTTGGAAACGCCCCTGTGGTAGCCTCGCCTACATGGATGCGCTTAACTGATAGGACCCAGGAAGTGATTTTGGGAAGCTTGTGAGCTCCCGTTCATGGAAACTTCCGTCTGATTCTGTTCCATTTTGGGAAGGTTATAGACGGTCATTTTTCTTGTCTTTATTTGTGTTTTTCACTATCAGTTTTTTATTAAACACATGGTGAACATTTTTTGAAAATGCCATGAACATTTTTTTAAAATTGCAAAATTTCTTGAGTGTTAGAAAATTTTCTTGATTGTCACATACATTGTATTCCACATTAGACATAACTATTATGAACTCTAAAGGCATAGGAAATCGACGAGAAAAATCATTGAGATTGTTGCAGAACTAGTATGAAAAAACTAAATATTTCTTGTTCTATGAATTCAAATTACATCATATCAAAATGTATCATCAAAATTTAGAAACAAAATAAACAATTATCATGTTAAAATTTATTATCAAAGTTGCAAGGTCTCAACTAAATAGCATGCATGTTCCTTGTATCATACATATTGGTCTGCGGCTAATCATTCATTGACCCTTACCACCACCATCTCTCCCTTCGCTGACAAGAAGCGGCCGATGGGGAAGAAGAACCAACGCGTCTACACCGGGACGATGCTCGTGTGCTGCATCGAGTTTGACCAAGTTGTGGACAAGCTCGACCCGGGCCTTGCTATCTTCTTCGTCAAGTAGCAAGCCAAGCTAGGCTCGGCCCAAATGGATGTGAGCTTATAGTAGGCTTGGCATGAGGTCGGCTTCGCCCTTACATAGGATATTTGCCAAGCTGAGGTGGACATGGTGGGAGCGCTGAAGGAATTGAGCCGTGAGCTTGTGCAAAAAAGATGCATGCACCAATGGGTAGGCGGGGACATTGACCATTTTCAAATGCGAGCGTGCTGCTATATTTTCTCTTGATATATAGAGAATTAAATTGTTGGAGAAACTCGGCGAGTCAGGGAAAACATAAATAGTAAAATTCTTTGAGATTATGGCAAAACTATTACGAACACACGACATATTTTCATTTCGTTTCCTCATAATACATCATATTAACATGTATCATGAAAATTTAGGGTAACTGAGGAGGAAGCAAAACAAAAGTATCCAAGGTGGACTTAAATCGTTATCTTATTAAAATTCATTATCAAAATTGGAAGGTCTCAACTAAATAGCATGCATCATCCCAGTATCATGCATACTAGCCGGTAACCACTCATTTATCCAACGTTGCCATTACCACCGCCTCCCCGTGCTGACAAGAAGGTGCCGATGGGGAAGAAGAACCTCCACACACTAGTAGAAAAAGGGCCATTTGTCCCGGTTCGTAAGGGCCTTCTGTCCCGGTTTTGGAACCAGGAATAAAAGCTCGTTACTAATGCCCTGAGCCTTTAGTCCCGGTTCTTACACGAACCGGGACAGATGGACAGTGGATTTTACCTTTTTTAGGTTTTTTTTAGGACCAGCAAAGTCGAATTTAATCCTAGCTTAGTTATATGTCTCCCTGACCGGCAAATAAAATGATGGTGAGCTCGTCGTGATGGATCACGAGGACGTGCCACTACTATTAGCAGCTATTGAGGCCACATTCAAGATATAGTGAGGGCCGATCTTAGAACGGGCTACTCAAGAAGTATGTACTATTAGTTTGGAAAAATACGAAAGAGATGTGTTTGTGTGTGTGTGTGGTATTGATAGACCCATAAACCTAGGATAAAGTTTGTACACATATAGATGCATTCACATGATTAGATATGTATTAGTGGACAAAAATAACTCACCAGATTATATATTGTCATAAATCCTGGATGAACGTGCTGGTGAAGTGGTCGCCTTGCATGGCCGACCATATGGCAGCGGTGTGCACATGGACGATGACAGCCAGGACAAAACAATGGCGGCCGAGAATAAACCGTATAATATGTATTGGATGCCCTGTCCTCCTGCTTAAACAACGTTCTGCACTTTTCATACTGCGACTAAGTGCAAATATGTGAAAATATACAAGTACCAGGTTGATAGACGACGAACTATCGATGATGTGGTAGGGGCACTACTTGCTTATCTTAGGACTAATATATCTAGTCACTGGCACGTGAAATCGACACTCTTTCTTTCAAACACAATAGCTTAGTTAGTGAGCATCGCTACTATATTTTCTCTTGATATATAGAGAATTAAATTGTCAGGGAAACTCGGCGAGTCAGGGAAAACATAAATAGTAAAATTCTATGAGATTAAGGCAAGACTATTATGAACATACTACATATTTTCATTCCATTTCCTCATAATACATCATATTAGCATGTATCATGAAAATTTAGGGTATGTGAGGAGGAAGCAAAAAAAAAGTACCCACACTAGTAGAAAAAGAGGCTTCCATACGCCCCCATTAGTCCCCAAAACAATCGAACCGCGACAAAAGGGGTCTTTAGTCGCGGTTCGGGAGGAGACCCGCGACCAACTATTTGGGCCCAGCGCGCTCGGTCGACAGCTGGCGGACGGGAGGGGCTTTAGTCCCGGTTGGCCTGGCCAACCGGGACTAAAGGTCCCCGAAGGCCTTTAGTCGCGGTTGGCCAGGCCAACCGGGACTAAAGGCCCATCCCTATATATAGGACTCAGCTCACTTCACTTCACTCAGCTCACTTCACAATTTTCAGAAGGGGATGGTGGGTTTGCTTTTGGTTCCTCCTATGCACACAAGGTGTTCGATGAAATGCCCGAGAGCCTGAAACAAACATGATATGAAGTGTCCGAGCCACACTTGAGCTTTCTCATTTACTTGAACCTTTCATGTGTCATTGATAAAATATGCATGTGTGTAGTTCATTGTTTAATTTGTATTATTTCTAGCTAGTTAGTTTAACAAATGCATGATGGTTAATTATATACTTTATATAATAATAATGCAGATGAATCGGCAATGGATGTACGGTCCCCGACTCTCCGGCGAGTTCACTACGGGTTTGAAAGATTTCCTCGTAGTGGCAAATGCGAACAAGCAGCAAGGTTTTATTATCTGTCCATGTGCTGTCTGTAAGAATCAGAAGGGTTACTCCTCCTCAAGAGACGTTCACATGCACCTGCTTCGGCACGGTTTCATGCGAAGCTATAATTGTTGGACCAAGCATGGAGAAAGAGGGGTTAGAATGGAAGAAGATGAAGAAGGGGATGATATCGATGACAACTATCATGATCATTTCGGTGATACTTTCATGGAGGATGATGCTGAAGGTGGGGAAGGGTTAGGTGAAGGTGAAGAAGAGGCACATGATGAGCCCGCTGATGATCTTGGTCGGACCATTGCTGATGCACGGAGACGCTGCGAAACTGACAAGGATAGGGAGAATTTGGATCGCATGTTAGAGGATCACAAAAAGTCGTTGTATCCAGGATGCGATAATAGTCTGAAAAAGCTGGGCTGCACACTGGATTTGCTAAAATGGAAGGCACAGGAAGGTGTAGGTGATTCATCATTTGAAAATTTGCTGAAAATGTTGAAGAATATGTTTCCGAAGAATAACGAGTTGCCCGCCAGTACGTACGAAGGAAAGAAGGTTGTCTACCCTCTAGGTTTAGAGGTTCTGAAGATACATGCATGCATTAACGACTGCATCCTCTACCGCGGTGAATATGAGAATTTGAATGAATGCCCTGTATGCACTGCATTGCGTTATAAGATCAGAGGCGATGACCCTGGTGACGATGTTGAGGGCGAGAAACCCAGGAAGAGGGTTCCCGCCAAGGTGATGTGGTATGCTCCTATAATACCACGGTTGAAACGTCTGTTCATGAACAAAAAGCATGCCAAGTCGTTGCGATGGCACAAAGAGGACCGTAAGTCCGACGGGGAGTTGAGACACCCCGCTGATGGAACGCAATGGAGAAAGATCGACAGAGTGTTCAAAGATTTTGCAGCTGACGCAAGGAACATAAGATTTGGTCTAAGTACTGATGGCATGAATCCTTTTGGCGAGCAGAGCTCCAGCCATAGCACCTGGCCCGTGACTCTATGCATCTACAACCTTCCTCCTTGGTTGTGCATGAAGCGGAAGTTCATTATGATGCCAGTGCTCATCCAAGGTCCAAAGCAACCCGGGAACGACATCGATGTGTACCTAAGGTCATTAGTTGATGAACTTTTACAGTTGTGGGCCAGACCTGGTGTACGTGTCTGGGATGAGCACAAAGGAGAGGAATTTGACCTACGAGCGTTGCTTTTTGTAACCATCAACGATTGGCCTGCTCTCAGTAACCTTTCGGGACAGACAAATAAGGGATACAATGCATGCACGCACTGCTTACATGAGACTGAAAGTGTACGTTTGGTTAATTGTAAGAAGAACGTGTACCTGGGTCATCGTCGATTTCTTCCCGAAATCATAACGTAAGAAAGAAAGGCAAGCATTTCAACGGCAAGGCAGATCACCGGCCGAAGCCTGCGGAACGTACTGGTGCTAAGATATTTGATATGGTCAAGGATTTGAAAGTAATCTTTGGAAAGGGTCCTGGCGGACAATCAGTTCCGCGGGGAGTTGACGGGCACGCACCCATCTGGAAGAAGAAATCTATATTTTGGGAGCTAGAATATTGGAAAGTCCTAGATGTCCGCTCTGCAATCGACGTGATGCATGTTACGAAGAATATTTGCGTGAACCTGCTAAGCTTCTTGGGCGTGTATGGGAAGACAAATGATACAAAGGAAGAACGGCAGGACCAACAACTTTTGAAAGACCCAGATGACCGGCATCCGGAATGGTTTCAAGGTCGTGCCAGCTACGCTCTTACCAAAGAAGAGAAGGTCATTTTTTTTGAATGCCTGAGCAGTATGAAGGTCCCGTCTGGCTTCTCGTCGAATATAAAGGGAATAATAAACATGGCAGAGAAAAAGTTCCAAAACCTGAAGTCTCACGACTGCCACGTGATTATGACGCAATTGCTTCCGATTGCTTTGAGGGGGCTCCTACCGGAAAATGTTCGAGTAGCCATTGTGAAGCTATGTGCATTCCTCAATGCAATCTCTCATAAGGTAATCAATCCAGAAGATCTACCACGGTTACAGAACGATGTGGTCCAATGCCTTGTCAGTTTCGAGTTGGTGTTCCCACCATCCTTCTTCGATATTATGACGCACCTCCTGCTCCACCTAGTCGAAGAGATTTCCATTCTCGGTCCTGTATTTCTACACAATATGTTCCCCTTTGAGAGGTTCATGGGAGTATTAAAGAAATATGTTCGTAACCGTGCTAGGCCAGAAGGAAGCGTCGTCAAGGGCTATGGAAATGAGGAGGTAATTGAGTTCTGTATTGACTATGTTCCTGACCTTAAGCCGATTGGTATTCCTCAATCGCGGCACGAGGGGAGACTAAGTGGAAAAGGCAAGATCGGAAGGAAATCCACGATATGTATGGACGGTCATTCTATGACTGAAGCACACCACACAGTTCTGCAAAATTCCAGCTTGGTGGCTCCGTACTTCGAGCAACACAAGAATATTTTACGCTCGGACAACCCGGGGAAGCCTGAATCCTGGATTAGAAAGGCCCACATGGAGACTTTCGGCAGTTGGTTGCGAAAACATTTAATGAATGACAATGATGATGTTGGAGATCAGCTGTACATGTTGGCCAAGAAACCATCTTCGACTATAACGATTTTCCAAGGGTACGAGATAAATGGGAATACATTTTACACCATCGCCCAAGATAAAAAGAGCACCAACCAAAACAGTGGTGTCCGCTTTGATGCAGCAACCGAGAATGGGCGAAAGGTCACATATTATGGTTACATAGAGGAGATATGGGAACTTGACTATGGACCCTCCTTTAAGGTCCCTTTGTTCCGGTGCAAATGGTTCAAGCTAACAGGAGGTGGGGTAAAGGTGGACGAGCAATACGGAATGACAATGGTGGATTTCAACAATCTTGGTTACCTTGACGAACCATTCGTCCTTGCCAAAGATGTCGCTCAGGTTTTTTATTTGAAGGACATGAGTAGCAAACCGAGGAAACGGAAAGATAAGAAAACGATCAGTACATCATGCGATGATCTGAACCTTGACGGTGGAACAGACATTGTCGATGATCAAGAAGGTGAAGGAACGGACATCGTCGACGGAGGTCAACCATCAACAAACGACGATCTCGAATTGCAAGTAGCAACCACCTCCGGCGAGGTATATATATACATTGAGCCTCTCGTGATACAAACTTACTGAAATGTGAATACATATGTATTAACGCGCGCGACTCTCTTTCTTTTTTTAGCCCGCGGCCGGATCGAGTACGACAAAGCGTGGCAAATCCAAGGCGATGAAAACAGGAGAAACATATGCCATTGAGTTTGTCAGTGAAACCGGCAAGCCCCTACAGCACACCTCAAAGTTTATCAACCAATGCGGAGTCATTGTTAGAGACAACGTCCCGATCACCGTCCAGGAATGGAAGGAGCCAAAGAAGGCACGTCTTGGTTTCAGTTTTGTCGACAAGAGAACGAAAAAGGATTGCTGGAGAAAGCTTATGGAACATTTCATTCTACCTCCGGAATACAGCAAAGTCGATGAATTCGGTAACGAGGTTCCGGGTTGACGTGAGAGGAGGAGGCTAGTTAAAGAGTTCGCTCTTCAGAAGATGGGCGAAGCATTCCGGAACTTCAAGAAAAATTTAACCCGTGACTATGTCAACAAGGGCAAGACTCCGGATTTCAATGGACAACATGAGAAACTGAAAGATGATTGGCCAGAATTTGTGAGGCAAAAGCAATCGGAGCATTTCAAGGAAATATCAAAAAAATAAGGATAATGCGATTAAGAAAAAGTTCCATCATATTATGGGGCCAGGAGGATACCGCCTTTCGGAGCCTAGGTGGCAGAAGATGGAGGAGGACCTGAGGGTGCGAAGAATCCCTCTAGGTACAGAGGGATGGGACCCAAGGGCCAAAAGCTGGTGGTACGGGCATGGGGGATCGCTAGACCCGGAGACAGGGGTGTGTGTTCACCGGCAGAAAAAGTTTGCTCCCACCCAAGCCCTTATTGACGCAATGACCCAAGCTCAAGAGGGCTTGATCAAGTTCAACAGAGAGAAAGACGCACTGACAACAGCCCTCGGGAATGATGAACACGGAGGACGTGTACGAGGCAAAGGCAAAGTTCCGTGGAAAGTAGGGTTTTCCCAGGACAATGACCCGTACTGTTACAGAAGCCGTAAGAGAAAGACGGACCGGGATGCAGATCTTATGGCGAAGTTTGCATCGGAACTCCATGAGTTGAAGCAGACCGTGCATGAAATAGTAAAAGAAAAATCGGCTGCAGGGCCGCATGAAGATCATGAAGCGGATCGCGGAAGCCAACAGCGGAGAAGCAGCGTGGCTTCCACGGATGCCCCGCCTAGTGCTAGTGCACCGATGATCGAGATTCGTGCACCGGAGCCTCACTACCCCGTGGATGATGTAAAGGAGATGAAAGAATGTGATCTGCATTATCCCGTGGGGAACGTTTCCACGAAGGTAGCTAGCAGCAGTGCTTTACCCTGTACACCTGGAGCACTCCACCACAACAACCCCATTGCATATGGCTATGCTCGTGTCACGGTGGAAGACATAGTCCAAGGGTTTGAGGACCTGGAGATTGACAAAGCTACACCCGAAGGGGAGAGAAGACTTGGAGATGTCAAGCGCCAGATCATTCTATGGAAAAAGAAGTACATAGTGTTTCCAGGCGAGGCGCCAAGGCTAGCAAGTCCACCCCCCTCTGATGGTGGTGGTGGTGGCGGTGGTGGTGGTCGTGGTGGTTCACCTACACCTCCTTTATGCCATTCGACGCCGTCCCCCGATCCACAACCTCCGGCGGGTACGACGCCCCCCAATCCTCCTCCGGCGGGTACGACGCCCCCCAATCCACCTCCGGCGAAGAAGCAGAAGCAGGCGGACAGCAAGGAAACCCGCTCCTGGACTATTAACCCGGACCCTTATGTACCTAAGACCACAAGGGTACCGGAGCCATCACTGAAGCCTCCCCTCCCAAGGCCTTGGGAACTTAGTGAAGCTGAAACCAAATTGGCCGCGTTTGCTGATTATGAGAAATGGAAGGCGGATATGAAGGCGATAAAAGAGCCTGAGCCCAAGCAATATTCACTGAGAAGCAAAAGAAGTGGGCTAAGGATTTTTTGACGACACCGTCCCAAGCCGAGCTGAATATGCCTGACGACTATGGACATGAACTTCGTAGGCAAGCAAAAATATTGAAGGAGGAGAAAGAAGAAAGTAAAAAAAGCGGGAAACAAGTTGACCAGCTCAGGATGCAGAAGAAACAATCGATCCCCCCGCTCATAGTGAAAGCCGGTCCGGAAAAGGACCCCGAGATCATAGCAGCTGCGGCAGCACTTGGATTGACTGTAGCGAGTGCCATGAAACAAGCGTCCGAGATGGGTTTGACTCTTCGTGCCTTCTTAGGCCTTGAGGATGCGCCAGTATGTGAGATAGCATTACAATATGTGCGGAATGGGCCTCTCGTCGAGCCTGCGCGGGAAAAGAGTCTACCACCACAAATGCGAAATCTGCTACGTTGGTACAAGCAATTCATAACATGGGCCGACAAAGAATATGTTTATGCGGATGTTACAGAGGAGCATCACACCAAACGGTACTCTGTACAAGTTCATATGAGTGAATTGTTCCAGTTGTTCAATCTGCGCGACCTCGACAAATCTATGCTGAGTTGCTACGTTCTGTAAGTGATTTATTTCTACCTCATCTCGTTCTTCATTGCCTGCACTATATATATATATATATATATATATATATATATATATATATATATATATATATATTGTCCTAACTATATTGTTGCGTACGCTATTATGCAGATTGAAGATTTGGGAATGCAAAATAAGAAACATCCATGATGTTGGGTTCATTGACCCACATATCGTTAATGGACATGTCTTACAAAATCACCCCGAAGACGTGGAGAAAGACTTGTACAAGTTTCTTAGAAAGCATCAACTCAAAAGTCATATTCTATTTCCTTACCATTTTGGGTGAGTGTTTCTCTCTTGTGCCCATTCTCTTTTGTTTACTCCATGCATGGTATGTCTAATCGATGAGTTATGCATGACTGTGCATGTAACGTGTCCGCAGGTTCCACTGGATTCTGCTAAATATTGAACTTCACACCTCCAGAGTTCTAATCATGGACTCTATGGATTCGGATCCAAAGCGTTGGGCCGACATGAGAAAAATGCTGCAAAAGTAATTATTTTCAATCATTTGAGCTGTATATCGATCGGTCTCTTTCGTTCATTTCCTAATATCAAGTAACTAATAACTCCCTTGTTCATTTAATTTTCTTTGCCCTGTAGGGTTTGGAGACGGTTCTCAGAAGAAATTGTCGGTGAATTCAAACATGAGCTAGATTTCAGAAGGTTAGTTAATGTGGATAAGCAGCCACCGGGGACCAATCTATGTGGATACTATGTTTGTGAGAACATCCGGAGACACACCTCTGAGCAGAAGGCATCGGATAGCGTGCGGAACGCGACGGATAACTTGCGGAGGAGGCTTAGTCCAGAAGCTCGCTTCCGACCAATTCAAGAAGAATTAGCAGGATTTTTCATGAGGGAAGTCATCAATCCTAAAGGAGAACACTATACCGAGGACGAAGAAATTTATATGCATACCCGAGATTGAAACTTGTTCGAAGTTGTATATGGTCATCCATCCTAATTGTGTATGGAAACTTGTTCGCAGTTGTATATGGTCACCCGAGATTGAATATATATTATATATTCCTCTTGAATTCTTCTTGTTTGAAATTTCATATGCATGTATGTAGTAGCGTAGAATATGTGTACTGAAACCTCATCAAAATTAAAATAAAACACAAAATAAAATATAAAAGAAATAAAACACTACAAATTAAAAAGAAACCAGGTTTAGGGGGGCTAAAACCCTAAACCTACGGAGGAGGCCTTTAGTCCCGGTTAGCCACGAGAACCGGGACTAAAGGTCCTCCGCCCCGACGGACCCCTGGCGGCCACGTGGACGGGCCTTTAGTCCCGGTCAGCCACGAGAACCGGGACTAAAGCCTTTAGTCGTGGTTCGTAAGAGGCGCGACTAAAGGGGGGGTCTTTAGTCGCGCATATTTAGTCCCGGTTGCACAGCCGAGACTAAAGGCTGTTGCGAACCGGGACTAAAGGGCTTTTTTCTACCAGTGCCAAGGTGGACTTCAATCGTTATCTTATTAAAATTCATTATCAAAATTGGACACTACTAGGAAAAGGCCTACTAATGGCGCACCTGTTTTGGCTACTAATGGCGCACTACAGGTGCGCCATTAGTCTCACACAATGATGGCGGCGGTTATCGGCGGCATGGCGCTGTGGAGGCTCAGCGTCCGATGCGCGGGATGGACTCGCGCAGGAGGAGGTAGTTGTCTGGCGTCATGGCGATGTCGATGGCTGAGTGGCCAGACAAGGTACACTACAAGAAAGCTGTTAATGGAGTTAAAAGCACCAAGAGTCCTAGAACTTGCTCTCAATGTGATAGTTTAGTCCTACAACTTGAAAAATGACCCTACCCAGTCCCTGAACTTGCTCAAGATGTGCAAAACTAGTCCTGGCGAATCAGAGCCTGCCATGTAGACTCGTGGGTGTGCACCCGGTCAGCGCGTGGCATTTTGCAAAGAGCCCCCTGCCGTTGCTTCGAATCAACCCGCACTACCACCATTTCACCTGAATTAATTAAAGGAGACCACGGTCT
>NC_057796.1:33226369-33292901 GCF_018294505.1 Triticum aestivum | reverse complement strand
ACCCGCAGCTCACTCCCCTCGCTGTTTCAGCTCATTCCCCTCTCTGTTTCTTGCTTTGCTCCTCTGCTCGACGCCGCAGCTCGTCGCCGCCGTCCAGCCCGCCGCAGCCGCCAAGCAAGAGAGCGGCCATGGTTTCATGGAGTGATTCCGGATCCAGCTCGCTTGCGTCAAGTGGCGACGAAGTCACCAGTCGGGTGAGATCCTGTCCACCTTCATCTGGGCATCTAGGGTTATAGAAAAAATGTGATTTCTTACCAGATTTTGTTTTAGGGTCCTCGCACCATTGAGAGCACCGATTGGGCAGGCCTTGCTGCATATCTACCTGATAGGTGTGAGCACCAAGCAGTGTGTGAGAAGTTTGTTGCATTTGAGTCTGTTGACAGTGGAAGAAGATTCCTGGGTTGTGCACAAAAGGTTAGTACATGTTGCTAGTTGTAGATTAAGATGGTAGTGCTGTAGTACTAGATCATGGTTGTAAATGCTTGGTCCATTTGATATTGAACTTGCTCTATTGTGCCATTCTGTGCCATGTTCATAGTTCTGTGCCATTTAGTTTATTTTAGTTGTCCAAATATGTAGTTGTTAAGTAGCTCCTTTATGCTCGAATGGTCGTGTGCAAATAGACATGCTGTGAGTGAACTGAAATTTGATTCAGTGAGTTAACTGAATTTTGATTCAGTTTTACTTAGTTTTGTCCAGCTAACTGCATTTTGATTCAGTGTTACTGTATTTTCTTCGGTTAACTGAATTATGCATTTACTCACCAATTTTAGGATGGGCCTAAATGCCCCTATGTGCATTGGGTTGACCCAGAGTGGCCTCCACAATTGAGGACCAGTCTAGCTAGGATCTGGGGCATGTATGAAGATGAGGTCACATCCAGGATCAGGGAAGCTGTTGTTCAGGCTGAAGAAAATGTTAGAGTTGTCAAAGAGAAGGAAGCCATGGAAAAAGACCTAAGGTTTTTTAAACTTGATTTTGCTAAGATGGTGGCTGACAAAGAGCAGGCAATTACTGAATTGGGCAACACAAGGCTAGCTCTGTCTGACCTAAAGATAGAACTTGAGAAGAAGAGAGTGGCTGACAAATCAGTGACCAACATTCATCAGGTGGTTAGGGCTAAGGCAGAGAAACAGAGGGATGATATGAAGCAAGAGAGGGACAAATTGAAGGAAGAAAGGGATCTGTTGAAGAAAGAGATTAAAAAGCTAGAGTATATGATTGGTGACCTGTTCAAGCATAAAGAGGACACCAAGTGCAAGATAAGGAAGGTTAGGGAGTAGCTAGATGAATTTGAGTGATCATTTGGACTTGTTTAGTTAATTTGGCTTATCTTTGATGCCCTGTATCCAGATGCACTGTACTATTTGCTGCAATGACCTAATATGCACTATGTTATGTGAATTTGAGTTATCAATGTTGTGACAGTTAAGTCAGTTTTTATTTGGTTAAGTGAATTTGGATTATCAATGCTCTACCAGTTAATTGAATTGCTTTTCTGTTGAACTTAACTATTATTCAGTTATCTGAATGTAGATTCAGTGAAGTGAGTATTTATTTGGTTAACTGAACATGGTTTCAGTTTACTGATTTGTTATGTTAGTTTACTTATTTGTTATTGAATCTAACTGAAAAGTGGTATACACTGTGTTTTTATATATACAATGAATCTACATTTAACTGAAGTTAACTAAAGTTTGCAGTTAACTGAAGTTTGCTATGCAATGTTAACTGAATATGGTTCAGTTAACTGAAAGTTGCATACACTGGTATTTTGGATCACAGAATGGTAGATCCAGGATTTCATTAAGTTACTTCATACATTGCATACACTGCATCACATAGCATAGAAGAAGGAGGAGCTAGGATTTATTACATTGCATGCATCAACAGATTTCTTACATAGATAGCAAGGTAGATCTAGATATAGAATTGATGTAGATAGCCAGGAGGATCTAGATACTACATCACATAACAGCTTATTCATCTGGATATAGAATTCTACTCCACCTCATCCTAGTGACCTGAAAGGGATGGAAGTTTGCCCTCCTCCTTGCCTAGTGGATGACATCATCATCACTAGGGTTGGAGCCAAGGGGGAATGCCTCCTGGAACTGCTCCATGTCCTTGCGGTTGCGTGCTGCAAGGATCCGCTGAGCCAGGTGCCTTCTCTCCCTCCTTCTTGCCTCTCTGCGCCTGGCTACCCTTGGCACCTGTTCTTCTTCATCGACGACCTCTCCAAGATCCATCTCTATCTCTCCTAGGATTTTCTCTGGCGGCTAGGGGGAGGAGAAGGGATTGTGGCTGTTGTTTGTGGCAATTGGGGGTGCTTTATATAGTAGAAATGGTGGCTGGTAGGTAGGCAGTAGATTTATGGTGGTAGGTAGGCCCAATATTAGAGTCAAATGTTAGTTTCCAAAGTAATAAACACTCTGAATTTGAACTTAACTGGATTTTAACTAACACTCTGAATGCTAACTAAATGGAATTTGAACTTAACTGAATTTTAACTAACACTCTGAATTTAAATTAACTGAATTTTAACTAAAGGGAATTAGAACTTAACTGAATGTTAACCTTACACTCTGAACTAGACTGAATTTTTACCAAACTGAATCTAACTTAACTGAACTGAACTGAAACTCAACCGAACTTTCACTAAAAATTGAGTCTGAAACCTGAATTTCTGCATGATGTACCATATGTAAGTACAGATTGCTATTTATAGTAAGTGCTCCATTTGGTATATCAAGCTTTTCCACATGCAGAAAGAAACAAGTAAAACAGTACTGTATGCAACATTTGCAGCACAACAGTGCAGCACACCACATTTGCAGCACTCCAGTTGCATACCAACATCATGCATATTCAGATAATTACATATAACTTATGTGATGTATATAGTAGCACACCTAACCATAGAATGTCCAAAAGAGTTCTAACTTATATGCTGTGATGATATAGCAGCATACCTAGCTAACAGCCCCATCTTACTAACTTATATGTTGTCATATATATCAGCATACGTACCTAATAGCATCATATTTCTAACTTATATGCTGTGGTATAACAGCATACCTAAGCAGCACCATTTGCAAACGCAACATTCTTCAGTCCTTGAGCAGCTTCAGGCGCTCGGAGCGGCGCACCTCCACAACAGCTGCCCTCTTCACTGCTGCTCTCTTCTTCTTGTTAACCTCCTGAACAGCCGGCGCCACCTCCTTCTCCTCAACCTCCTGCTTGATGATAGCGGATTCAGGCAGATCTGGCAGGTCGTCCACCTCAATGCGAACGTTGCCGCTTAGCTCCTTAGCTCATGCCCATAATCCCATAGCCTGCTGAACTGCTCTTCCTCATCACCATGTATCTCCTTAAGTGCTTGCTTCCTAGCCCTAGCAAGCTTCCATCTATTAGGAGTAACATTGAATTCCTTTGTTATTTTCCTTGAAAATGTTCCAATGAACATCTTCTGGTCATCTCTGAACTCATCAATGAAAAAGTTGCAGAGGAATTTTGCTGTCATATCCTTTAATTTCCACTTCTTCTGGCACTTATGCAATCCATTGTATGCCTTGATGACAAAACCTCCAGTCCTGTTGTCATTTCCAGCCTTAAGCACCCATGGGCAACCACCACCCTGACAAACTGCCTCCAATCTGATCTTGTCATTCTTAAGCTTCTTGATCTGCACTCTGTTCCTTATTGAATAGGCCTTGAGAGCTTTCCTTAACTCAACCACATCAGCAAATACCATACCTAATTTAAATACAAGGGATTTCATGTCCACCTTGGAATTGAAAGCTCCGAATTTGTACTTCAGTTGATCTTGTGCTTGTGTGCAGAGGTTGAGATCTTCATCTTCAAGGACATAGTCAGGCTCAACCTCTACCTCCTCTTGCTCAGCCTCTTCATCAACATCAAAGTCAATGTTTTCTTCATAAAGATCATCATGTCCATCATTTATGTCATAATCACTGTCACTGAACTCTGAATCTGACAGCACAGCATTTTCAGGTTGCAAATTTGGCTCTGCAGCAGCAACCATCACATTTGTCTCTGCAGCATTAACCTGGTCTGGCTCTGCACCATTAAGGAGGTCTTGCTCTGCACTTATAAACAGGTCAGGCTCTGCACAGTATGTTAGCAAATTTTGGTCAGCAACAGAATTAAGCAAATCTGTCAGAACATCATCTTCTGCTGTCCCATCAGCTGCAACCTCTGGAATTGGATCTTCAACATTCACTGAAATAATGCTCTGACCACATGATGCACTGCTTGCACCAACAATTGAGTTGCCCATTCTGACAGGGCTTACAACAGATGGCACCTTCATTATCAAATCTTCTCTGAAATTGCTGATGAAGTCTGCATGGTCAACTATAATTGCAAGAACTTTGTGCTGAGCACTAGCTGTGATAAGATGCTGCAAATCCTCATCACCCTTAATTCTCACCAAGCCATCTGAAATTGTTTTCTCACGTAAACACCAGTAAATAATGTGCTCATTGGCAGGATATCCCAACCATTTTAGGTGTTCTTCTAAGAGTGCATATGAAAATGTGCAAGCATCAACATAGTGAAGGACCTCCAAAGAAGAGTTATAATACTCTGGGGCACTGATAGATCCACAGAAAAGACCACCATGTTCTAGCTCTAGTGTAAAGAAAGGAGTGTGAACACTCTGTCCCATTGCTGAGTCACACACTGCATACCAAACATAGAGATATTCAGTTAAAAATTCAGTTAACTGAACATGAACTGCCCAAGTTCAGTTAAAAATGCAGTTAACTTAACTGAACATGTACTTCATACAAAAAGGTAGATATATTCAGTGCAAAATTCAGTTAACTTAACATGAACTGCACAATTCAGTTAAAAATTCAGTAAAACTTAACTGAACATGTACTGCATGCAAAACAAATTCAGATAAATTACACATCCAGATTGATTATATCTACTTCACCTAAACCATAACATGGTAAGCGAATGTACAGAACACAACATGCCAATCTCACACAAGAAATAGAACATAGCTCATAACCCTAGCTTCATGCCAAAACCCCATCTTCTTCACCTTCTTAACCAAACCCATAACGACGAAGAGTAAACCCTAGACTAAATGCATCGCTCATAACCCTAGCTTGCATTCATGATAGGATTGCCACTTTGCTAGATCGAAGCAACTAACAAGCTTGAATCAGCTTCCCCAATCGCACTGATCCGCCGTACGAGGCCGTACTGTGGCCGGCACAATCAAGAAACGGAACAGGGAGAGAAGGTGCAGAGAAGAGGAGCTCACCATAGTCTGGAGGAAACACAGCAGGCGGCCAGACCTGATGAGCCGATGGAGGCGGCACTGCACCGCCGAACTGCTCCGGCGAGGCAGCCATTGTTGCTGACGTCAGCAACGGCCGCTCGAGCGCCGACAGAGACAAAGATGGAGAAGAATGAGTTGCGATAGGCACAGGAGTTCCTCCCCCTCGACAGATTAAATGAGGATAATAAATTCAGGTGCTCTGGTGGTGGTAGTGCGGGTTGATTCGAAGCAACGACAGGGGGCTCTTTGCAAATTGCCACGCGCTGACCGGGTGCGCACCCACGAGTCCACATGGCAGGCTCTGATTCGCCAGGACTAGTTTTGCACATCTTGAGCAAGTTCAGGGACTGGGTAGGGTCATTTTTCAAGTTGTAGGACTAAACTATCACATTGAGAGCAAGTTCTAGGACTCCTGGTGCTTTTAACTCCTGTTAATGCATGACGGATTTCTGATGACGTTTTCGAAAACTGTCATGGATGGACTGCTACAGCCCCGCAGGCCCGCTCAAGCCCGACTAACAGTCCCGCGTATAAAATGCTAACCCTAAACCTGCTCGGCCACTCCTCCCTCCCTTCCTCCTGTGCAGCCAGCCCCCAATCTCTCTCCCACGCAACTCCTTGCGACTCCAGGCCGCCGCCGTCCCATTCAGGCGACTTCTGTCAGCTATGGCCGGTGCCCCAGCACACCCCCATCTTCCCCTCGCTCTGCTCTTTCCTCCCCTCCGGTTAGATTCACTACGCCCGGCCACCAACGCTCGCTCTCAACCCATCTTCTTAGCTAGGGTTTCGTCGCCGGCGTGGCTCCGGCGGATTCTCTCCATCCCTGCACCTGCTGGATGGTGCTCCTGGAACAGGGCCGCGCGGAGGCCCTCCTGCCGTAGGATGTGCTGACGCGGCGCGCCCGCAGCGGCTGTTCGGGATGAGCGCGGGCGCGACAGCCTTGTCCCCAAATCCCGTCCACCCATCCGGCGTTGTCCAGCTCATCCTCACGCTCGTGGATTCGCCTCCTCCTGTACGCGACACTTGAAACGTGGACGTGGTGAGCTTCCCTTCTCTCTACCCCCAAATCTGGATGGCACTAGCATCTGTTACATACATACATATGGATAAGCACCTTGGTTTGGTACTTTGGTTCAGTTTGTATTCAGTCTGTATGCGTCTGGATGTGAATGACACTTGCAGTATATGGCCGCTCCTTGGTTGTCCATTTGTATGCGTCCATCAGTATGTAAACGGCCACTCCTTAATTGTTATTTTGAACAAAACTGCCCCTTAATTCTTCATGTACGCCACTCCTTGGAAGCTAGCACTACATGTCTGTTGTTGCTGTCGTCTTGTACTACATGGCTTTTTCCAATTTAATTTCAGTCAAGTTTAAGTGAATATAATCTCCTTTGATCTGATGTTTTGGTCTGAATATTTACATTTTAATTATCATCTACGTACTAATGCATTCTCAGATATTTGGTCGGTGTTATCTTCTAAAATAATAGTAAATGCAATCCTTAAATAGAAGTAGAAGAAGCATGTCCGCAAACAGAATTGTACATTTTCATTCCTTTGTAGAAGAGTAATAGATTATTTCTTGAAAACATAAAGATTTCAAGTATAGCGTCAGAACAAAGATACAAACTGTAATTTCAACATCCGGTAAATGACATATACAGCGAGTTGGGCGTGTCAAATGTTGATGTACAAACAGAATACATTGGGTTAACCATCTACTTTTTAGAACAGTTCGGAACATAGCTCAGTTGCTCACATTAACAAAGATAAATATTAAAACTGGTAATGTTTGCAGTGCCAATTGAAGCTGCCATAGACACGAATGAACTGGACAATTGTACTCTTGCATTATATTTAAAGCATAATGTTAAATCCAAATAATAGACCTGCGATGAAACTGAATAAATTTTATGATTGTCTTTTTCGTAGTTGAGAGGCAGTCCTTTTATCACATGGGGACATATCTCAATAGATTTTTGAATGCTCTGGGAGCTAGAAATTGATGTTACATTCAGACCTCTTAACACGGCACATATGATTGTCAGACTAATTTCTTTGATCTGGACATTTTAGTTGGCACATCTCCTGCCTGATCGACGTCGATACCATTATCCTCGAGAAGAACAGGATGAGATTGAGACCCTTCCATTCTTCTGCTTGTTCTATTCTTGATGTGAATTAGCTAGGATGTAGAGTTTTGTCTATTAAAGCTCTGGACTATTGTGTGGTTTCAGTAAAATTATAACTGCCTGAATATTAGTCTGTGCGTAACATCTGAACTGGTCATGTCCTTGATATCATGCATCGCACTGTTACACAACTAGAGTTGCCATATCTTGGTGGACCATGTCCTGGTATCATTTATCATTCCCCTGAGTTTATGGGCCTTATAATGAATGCTATTTTCTGCTTGCTTGCATTCAGAAATGAGAATAAATTATTTACTGTATTGGATGCGCCTCTCCTCTCTTTGTTCGGTTCTCTCTTCTCCTCTGTATGGTTCTTTGCTTGCATTCAGGAATTCTGGACAATATGTAATTTTTTAATTTTTGTTGCAATTATCTTATTTCTACTGTCCATTCATATCTGCAAATATATAACATTCTTTTAAATATGGTAGGTATGATTGGATAGCGTGCTATTTGGTGCTGCCCATCACAATCAGCCACAGGATGATAGTTGCCATCAAGAGCGTCAACAGCAAGAGCCTGAATAACAACACCCTCAATAGTTTATATGTTCTGATGTAAAATGGATTGTACTGGTTCATAACTCTGCTGTGTGATATATGTTCTCAATATATGTTGTATGTTATCATTTTGTAGAGGATTTTTTAGACTGCTATGTTGTAGATACGTATAGATGGATGTGATAAACTTTGTAATGTTTCACACCTTGCAAATATTTTTTGTTGGGCCAAAATTGGCATTAGGATTTGTGTAACGCATTATGTTAAAAACATACTGGGTCAAATTTTGGCCAAAAGAAATGGGCTAATGGTCTCAACCAAATTTAAACTGTCCTTTAAATTTTGCCTAAATCCATGATGAATTTTGTGACAAAAAATAGCATCCACATAGGCAGCCACATCATTCGAATTAGTCAACTGAAAATCCTATGTGGCGTTAGTCCATGACAGATTGTTTCGTCACAAAGACTTGGGCCTGGGGCAGGTCCATGACGGCCAAGATCCGTCATGACTGGTATGGTACCAAATTATGACGCGATATACATGACGGATTTCAAATCCGTCAAGGATGGACACCCATGACAGTTGTTCGTTTATCTGTGACGGACTAGATCCGTCACGTATTAACAGATTTCTTGTAGTGGTAGATGCCTCAATATGATCTGAAGACGGACCTGTGGAAGATGGCGGCGACGACACACGAGTGCGTCTGACCGGATTGTGCTCCAGACCCGGTATGTGGCTCGGCTGGGGCTTCCGGCTTTTGATGCTAGGCTTAGGTGAGTGGTCTGAGTGGCCCAGCTAGTACCCCTTCATCGTATGGATAGGAGTAGCGACATATGTTGCTAAGATGGTGGATTCAGGCATATTGTTGTAATACTTTGTAAGGTCCTCGAGAATAATCAATAAAGTGGCCGTATGCATCTCCCAGATGCAGAGGCCGGGGGTCATCCTCCTTTTCTAAAAAAATGTATAGGATGCCCTGTCCTACTGCTTAAACAACGTTTTGCACTTGCCATACTGCGACCAAGTGTAAATCTGTGACAATATACAAGTACCTGGTTGATAGACGACGAACTATCGATGATGTGGCAGGGACACTACTTGCTTATCTTAGGACTAATATATCTAGTCACTAGCACGTGAATTCGACACTCTTTCAGAGTACGATGATACTAATATAACAACACTGTGCCAGATGCTCTTTAACCAGGCATATTTCTCTCCGTAGTGCTCGTGAGCCAGCAAGCTCTGCACCTGGCATGCTGCAGGCTGCGCTGCTCCTGTACAAAAAATAATGGTGTTCAGTATTTTGCCAAAAGAGTGATAGTGCTACACAGTACAAACATGTCTTTTTTTCGACTGAACTACAGACTCCTCAATTGCGGTTTAGTTTTGATGGTTTTACAATGTGTAATGTAACGGTAACAGCGGAGTTCGAAATTCTTTGCTTGGTATAGCTTTTAGTTGTTTGGATATGTTTTGGTTGATGTTGGATGTTAATTTTGACTAATACATGAATCAATATTGTTTGCCAGGTGGATACTAAAATGATTACGAGCGAGGTACTTACTCCGTTCCTAAATATAGGTCTTTTTATAGATTTGAATATGCATTACATACGGATTAATGTAGACATATTCTAGAGTATAGATTTACTCTTTTTCTCCGTATGTAGTCCATATTAGAATCCCTAAAAAGACATATATTTAGGAACCGAGGGAGTAGATTATATGCTCAAAGCACTTGTTCAGTATTATATGCTCCAAGCAGGCAGCGAGGAATATCAAAAGATGCTCGCAAGTGATTTGCACAAGACGCTTCGTCAGATTCAGCCTGAACCATATTAAGTACTCATATTTCCGTATTCTGGATCTTTGCATGATTTACTCAATTTGTGCTGATATTTTCATATTTCGGATTTACGAAGGAACATGATGGCCTGCCACACCTAGCAGTATCCTGTGGCCGAATCATGTTCAGTACTTCTCAAAACAAATATGAATTAATGGTTCGCACTAGTATAAATCTTATACCATTGTAATCTTCTCATAGAGTTTGTTTTTCCCGAAGTTACAACTGCTCGAATTTTATCTATTTACGGGCCGGCCCAATAACAATTTTAAAAATTCCTAATAAATCCTAAAGGCCCACTTAGCTCATTCGTGTAAGGCAAGGTGCATTACTAAAGTTTAGTCCCGCATTGCTAGTTTTGACGGAGTTGGACCTTTTTATAAGGGAGGTTCTTTCCCACTTGTACGAGGATGAGAACAAGAGGGACATCCACGCGCGCTCCTCCGCCGCCGCCCGCCCCGCCGCGGGTTGCGGGAATGAGCCGATGTCTAAATTTTTGCCACGCACGATTGGTAAACGAAACGTCACTCGGAATTTGAAACATTTTTCTGTAAGTGGACACTGAATCCGGATGACACGCCTCTTCGGTTGAAGCCTGTTCGTTTCGTCTACCTCGCTCCCTTCAGCTCCCGGCGCGGCCTCTCGCCTATAAAAGGAAGGTCTCTCCTCTCAGAGAGGCACACCAGAACTTCTTCTTCCTCTCGCCACCGGTTCCAATCTCTGTGATGCTGCACTCTTCCTCACCTAGACTTGCGGCGTGCACCGCGGGATGGGATAGTAGGCATGCGAAACCGCACCTCTTTGAGACCTGTACGGGAGAAGGGTGATAAGGTTTTTGGGGAGCGCTCAGCGCGACTACTGACTTCTTCGTCATGTACTCCCCGGACTCCGATGACTACTTCCCTGACGACGACTTCTTCCTGGACGTCAACAACCTCTTCAACGACATGGCTGGTGAGGACACTTCACCCAAGACCGGGGCTTCTGCTCCTGCTACGTATGTACTCATACTCCTCTGTTCAAGGCTCAGTCCACTGTTCAAGTTGCTTACTAGTGTAACATAGAATTCTATGTGGAAATTCAACTTAACAGTCTCCACTGCAGTACCGGTATATAAAATAGTGTTTTGAAACCAAAGGCAAATTATGTGTGCCTCTGGGATCTGGTGGGGGATTGCTGGAAATTTATCTCCACTGCAGTACCGGTATATAAAATAGTGTTTTGGAACCAAAGGCAAATTATGTGTGCCTCTGTGATCTGGTGGGGGATTGCTGGAAATTTATCTACTTATGGGCCAGCCTAATACTTTTTGTAGAAATTCCTAATAAATCCTAGAGGCCCACTTAGCCCATTTGTGCAAGGCAAGGGGCACTACTAAAGTTTAGTCCCACATTGCTAGTTTAGAGGGAGTAGGGCCTCTTTATAAGGGACGTTCTTTCCCTACTTGTACGAAAATGAGAACAAGAGGGACATCCACATGCGCTCCTCCTGCGCCGCCCGCCTCGCCACGCCACGCCTCGTCACGACGCGCTGCATGTTGCGGGAATGAGCCGAGCCGATGTATAAATTTTTGCCACACACGATTGGTAAACGAAAGGTCACTCGGAAGCTGAAACATTTTTCTGTAAGTGGACACTGAATCCGAACTGCGCGCCTCTTCGGTTGAAGCCTGTTATTTTCGTCTCCCTCGTTCCCTTCAGCTCCTGGCGCGACCTCTCACCTCCTTTTTAGCTCCCGGTTGCAATCTCTGTGTTGCTGCACTCTTTGTGGGTGTCATGGATTAAGGGGGTCCTCAGGTGGTCGGATTACTCGTTATGGGCCGGACTGGTGGGCCGTGAAGATTATCGCTGAAGACTATCTCCCGTATCCGGAGAGGACCTCCATATGTGTAAAATAGCAAGTTTAGAGTCCGGGTGTAATATTTTCCTTCCTCTGCAAGATGATCATGTACAACCCTAGGTCCCTCCAGTGCATATATAAACCGGAGGGTTTAGTCCGTACGGACAAAACACAGTTGCATAGGCTAGACTCCTAGGGTTTTAGCCATTAAGATCTCGAGGTAGATCAACTCTAGTAACCCTATATTCATCAAGATCAATCAAGTAGGAAGTAGGGTATTACCTCGATCGAGAGGGCCTGAACCTGGGTAAACATCGTGTCCCCAGTCTCCTGCTACCATCGATCCTCAGATGCATAGTTCGGGACCCCCTACCTGAGATCCGCCGGTTTTGACACCGACATTGGTGCTTTCATTGAGTGTTCCACTGTGTCATCGACAGAAGGATTAATGGCTCGCTTCTTCATCAACGACGGGGCCACCACTGAGGGAATTTTCCTCCCCAGGTACCTCATCCTATCTAACCCTGACACAAACGACCGCCGGATCTAGCCCTTTGACTTTGGCCAGGTGGGGTTTTACTGGTAGACCTTTTCACCTGGTTGTGATAGCCCAGCCCATAGCTACACCCCCGAACACGATCCTGGCCCAACTCACCCCAGGATCACCTCCGTGTCAGCCCGACACGCACAATTCCCCCCTCCGTGACACGGCGGCAGCTACGCCCGTGAGGGGAGGGCACACTACGGAGCCGCGTGCCGGGTGCTTGCGCCTGCCACCACGCTTACACAAGCGTAGGAGGGTCCAACGCAACACCTGGCGGCATTGCTACCCCCAGGTACCCCGGCCCGTCTAACCCTAACATAGACGAACGCCGGATCTAGCCCTTTGACTTTCACCGTACGGGGTTTGACCGGTGGACCTGGCCCGCCCCTGCCTCGCTGCGCCGCTGCGTAGGGCCGCACTGCCTCTTCTCGCGCTCGACCGCACAACGCCGCTGGCCGCAGCTGCTCTGCTGAATCTACTGCTGCTGTTGAATGCTACTCCTGCTGCTGAATGCCTCTATACTGTAGCAAAACAACAACAAAACGAACTTTAATCTGGATAAAAATTATGTGGACATAACGTACACTTGACAAACTTCATTTTACCCTACTAGACCAAATCCATTTGATGCATGGATTAAGTCCTTTGAAAATCACAAAATCCTATCTTCTGTTAACAAAGAACATAATTAACCCCTATCATAGTGTGTTGCGTGTTGTGTGTGGTGTGTGTGTGCCTAGCTTGGCCACGGCCATATGGCCAGCCCTTGTGTTAACTAGGACTAGTATAGTTTAGGATTAAAAATTGTGCTAAGTTAGTCTAATAGAAGATGACACGTAGACCCACTATTAGTTTAAATAAAAGGCAAATTAAAAAAATGTCTAAATGAATGACATGTGGCCCCTACATTGTTCATATATTGACCAGTCAAACTTCGACTCAGCCCAGCCCCACTTGCCCCACTACCATACACTGTGGCTAGAATAGTACTAGATGACAAAGTATTTACTGATTAAATTTGGAATATAAATAAATCCATAAATTCATTTAAACTTAGGAAACTAATATAAAATAATCCGTAACTCGGATGGAAATAATTTATATATGAAAATTGCTCAGAAAAATACAATGATTCGGAATATGATTTCCATTCGTCTGTTGGGTGGCTCTATCACAGCGAACGTGGAACCATCCCCCTCCATTTCACTTGTCCGAAATTGCCTAACACCGAGAATACTTTCCCGGATGTCTTCCCTCTTCGCCAGTATCGTCTTGTACCGCGTTAGAACACCCCTAGCACAGCGTCTTGTCATGTCATGCATCTGTTTGCTTGTATTTACTATTTCTTCCCCCTCTCCTCTCCGGTAGACCCCGAGACCGGTGCTGCCCCTGTGATCGACTACTTCAACGATGACTCTTCTTCCTTTCAGCAGAGCTTCTAGGCAAGCCCCCCCTGATCACTCCGATATCACCCATTCCATTCTCTCATGCTTGCATTAGATTTTGCAACTATAATTGATTGATCCTATTGTGATGCATAGCCTGCTTTTGTACATGCTCTTGTACCTTACCTGCTTATCCTAAACTGCTTAGTATAGGTTGGTTGGTATTTCACAAGTGGCACCCACCTTTTCCCAGTTGCCCCGACTTGTTGAACAACGACTCGATCAACGTAATCGATGACCAGAGCCCGACACAACACCTCATCCCCTTTAGTTGTACTACTCTGCAGAGTTACCATCGACTGCCGAGGGTGATACCTCGTACATCACTTCTGATGAGATCTCTGTAGTGTAGTTAAACAGTCGTGGTCTACGAAGGGTGACTCCTTCTTCACCACTCCCGATACGACTTAGTCGTGCAACCCCTCAAGTGTGAACCTCGAGGGTGATTCCTCCTCGGTCGCCTTGACGGTCACATCGAGTGGAATACATCGAGGGTAATTCCTCGAGTTTCCCCCCTTGATGTTTTGGACACAAGGTTACCTTGACTTTACTTCAGTTCCTTGTGAAAGTTGGGCAGGCCCGGAGAGCACCCGCGAGATTTACGGTGGTGGCTGGCCATTTAGCGATATCACCCAGGAGGTGGCACTAGTAGAAAAATGGTCAAATGTCAAGCACATTAGTGCCAGTTTGCTTTTGAGCCGGCACTAATGTGTGCATTAGTGCCGGTTCCAACAGCTAGCCAGCCGCTTTCATTAGTACTGGTTCATGGCCGACCTTTAGCATCGGTTCATGCCACGGACTGGTACTAAAGTGAGTGGTGGCAGGATGTTGTCAGTCCGGGGCCCCTCCAGCACCTTTAGTACCAGTTCATGGCACAAACCGGTGCTAAAGGTCGTCCTACATAAACCCTTCGTCCACCCGAGCTCGCTCTGTTCTCCCCCTTTCCCCTCTCCTCTCTATTCGTCCCCTCTTCCTCTCGAGCTCATCACACATTTTGCCCAAAATTTGTCAAGATTTGAAGGCCCCCATCCATTCAAATGATCACAAAGGTAGCAACTTTGTCCTTTCATCTCTCATTGCTAGATTAGCTCTTGCAATGCTTTGTATAGTGATTAATTTATGAGTTTAGTAATTTGGTAGAAAATATATGTGCTAGTATTTGATTTATATGCAATTTGTGGTCAAAACTAACACTTAGTTTGCATATGTAGGTGTGGTTTACTTAGTGCCTTCTAAATCTCCGTCGTAACCACAGTCGATCGCCCGTACGTTGTTTGTTATACATAGTACCATGGTTTCGATATCCGTCCCCGTCGGCCCTCGTCCTTGTTATGATTCGGATGTGGTATATTCTCTTTTAAAACTAGTTGTTGCATTTCGTGTTTATGACAAATTATGCCCATCAAGTTGACATAGATATTTTTGTCTAGGAGGTTTGTGAACCGGAACGTCCAACCGACCCTATTGTCGAGAGGTTAAATTTAGTTGAAAGAGAAAACGAGTATTTGAAAGAAAAATTGGAAAGAATTGAGGGGGAGAAGATGGAATTGGAGTTGCATGTTGCCGATGTCGTCAATGATCACAAGATCAAGATGGAGAAAATGCGCTTGAAGATTAGAAAGATTAGAAAATATGCCATTGATAGTGAGGCTTGGTATCATTATGCTGTTGGATCAATTGTTACCTTAGTTGCGATCTTGATCGCATTTGTTGTTGCATTTATATTCTTTAGTTAGAGAGTTATTAGTTTGTTGCATTTAAGTCTTGTATGAACTTTATGTATGAACTTTATGTATGAACTTGTATTAATTTGGTCTATTCAGTGTTGTGTAATGAAGATGAGCTGACAATGGATGTACGATGACCGATGCTCTCCCGAGTTCATTAATGGCGTGCAAACTTTTCTGCTTGCGGCTGAGGCAAACAAGCGGGCGGATGGTTTTATGCCTTGTCCATGTTTAGTCTGTAAGAATGATCACAATTACTCTACGTCAAGAACCATTCACGTCCACCTGTTTAAATCCGGTTTCATGCCCCACTATAATGTTTGGACCAAGCACGGAGAAAGAGGGGTTATGATGGAAGACAATGAAGAAGAAGAGGACGACGACAACTATCCTGGCCATGGGTTCCCTGAATACGATGATACAACAATGGGGGAAGAAGCTGAGCCGGCAATGCGGAAAGAAGCTGAAGAAGAGGCATCAAATGAGCCCGCTGATGATCTAGGTCGGGCCATTGCCGATGCATAGAGAAACTGCACAAGTGATTTGGAGAAGAAGAAGTTGCAGCGCATGTTAGAGGATCACAAGAAATTGTTGTACCCGAATTGCGAAGCTGACAAGAAAAAGTTGGGCACCACACTGGAATTGCTGCAATGGAAAGCAGAGAATGGTGTATCTGACAAGGGATTTGGAAAGTTGCTGGTAATGATAAAGAATATGCTTCCAAAGGACAACGAATTGCCCGAGAGTACGTACGAAGCAAAGAAGGTTGTCTGCCCTCTAGGGTTAGAGGTGCCGAAGGTACATGCATGCCCTAATGACTGCATCCTCTACCGCGGTGAGTATGAGGATTTGAACGATTGCCCGGTATGCGGTGCATTGCGCTATAAGATCAGGCGCGATGACCCTGGTGATGTCGAGGGCGAGCGCCCCAGGAAGAAGATTCCTGCCAAGGTGATGTGGTATGCTCCTATAATACCACGGTTGAAACGTTTGTTCCAAAACAAAGAGCATGCCAAGGCGATGCAATGGCACAGAGAAGACCGTAAGAAAGACAGAAAGTTGAGAGTACCCGCTGACGGGTCGCAGTGGAGAAAAATTGAGAGAAAGTACGGGAAGGAGTTTGCAGATGACGCAAGGAACGTATGGTTTGGTCTAAGCGCAGATGGCATTAATCCTTTTCGGGAGCAGAGCAGCAACCATAGCACCTGGCCTGCGACTCTATGTTTGTATAACCTTCCTCCTTGGTTGTGCATGAAGCGGAAGTTCATTATGATGCCAGTGCTCATCCAAGGCCCTAAGCAACCCGACAACGACATTGATGTGTACCTAAGGCCATTAGTTGAAGAACTCTTACAGCTGTGGAATGGAACAGGTGTACTTGCATGGGATGAGCACATGGGGGAAGAATTTGACCTAAAGGCCTTGCTGTTCGTGACCATCAATGATTGGCCTGCTCTCAGTAACCTTTCAGGACAGACAAACAAGGGATAGTGCGCATGCACGCACTGTTTGGATGATACCGGCAATATATATTTGGACAATTGTAGGAAGAATGTGTACCTGGGACATCGTCGATTTATTTCGAGCAGGCATCCCGTAAGAAAGAAAGGCAAGCATTTCAAAGGTGAGGCGGATCACCGGACGAAGCCTCGCCACCGTACTGGTGCTGATGTACATGATATGGTCAAGGATTTGAAGGTAGTCTTTGGAAAGGGTCCTGGCAGACAACCTGTTCCAAATGACGCTGACGGACGCGCACCCATGTGGAAGAAGAAATCTATATTTTGGGACCTGCCCTATTGGAAAGATCTAGAGGTCCGCTCTGCAATCGACGTGATGCACGTGACGAAGAATCTTTGCGTGACCCTGCTTGGCTTCTTGGGCGTGTATGGGAAGACAAAAGATACACCTGAGGCACGGGAGGACCAGCAACGTATGCATGGAAAAGACGGCATACATCAGGGTCATGCCAGCTACACTCTTACCAAAGAAGAGAAGTAAATCTTCTTTGAATGCCTGCTCAGTATTAAGGTACCGTCTGGCTTCTTGTCAAATATAAAGGGAATAATAAACATGGCAGAGAAAAAGTTCCAGAACCTAAAGTCTCATGACTGCCACATGATTATGACGCAACTGCTTCCGGTTGCATTGAGGGGGCTTCTACCGGATAACGTTCGATTAGCCATTGTGAAGCTATGTGCATTCCTCAATGCAATCTCTCAGAAGGTAATCAATCACGAAATCATACCAAGGTTAGAGAATGATTTGGTGCAATGTCTTGTCAGTTTCGAATTGGTGTTCCCACCATCCTTCTTCAACATCATGACGCACGTCCTAGTTCACCTATGCGAAGAGATTAGCATTTTGGGTCCTGTATTTCTACACAATATGTTCCCCTTTGAGAGGCTCATGGGAGTCTTAAAGAAATATGTTCATAACCGTGCTAGGCCAGAAGGAAGCATCTCCAAGGGCCATGAAAATGAGGAGGTCACTGAGTTTTGTATTGACTTTATTCCTGACCTTAAGCCGATTGGTGTTCCTGAATCAAGGCATAAGGCAGACTGGATGGAAAAGGCACGCTAGGAGGGAATCAAAAAATATGTATGGACGGACATTCTCTCACTGAAGCACACTACACAGTTATACAGAATTCCGCCTTGGTGGCTCCGTATATGGACGAACAGAAGAATTTTCTACACTCCAAACACCCGGAGCGGTCTGATGATTGGATTACACGTGAACAAACCAGGAGTTTCGCCGGCTGGTTGCAGACACGTACCATGCATGACGCCTCTATTGAAGATGACCTGTACTCGCTGTCCCAGTTACCATCTTCGAATATAATGACTTTCAAAGGGTACGAGATAAATCGTAATACATTTTACACGATCGCCCAAGATAAGAAGAGCACCAACCAAAACAGTGGTGTCCGCTTTGATGCAACAACCAAGACGGGAAAGGAAACATATTATGGTTACATAGAGGAGATATGGGAACTTGACTATGGACGTGATTTGAAGGTCCCTTTGTTTCGGTGCAAATGGGTCAATATGACACGATATGGGGTAACGGAAGACCCGCAGTATGGAATGACAACAGTGGATCTCAACAATCTTGCGTATGCAGACGAACCATTCGTCCTAGCTAATGATGTGGCACAGGTTTTCCATGTGAAGGATATGTCTACCAAGCCGAGAAAAAGATAAGATAAGGAAGCGAATGCATCATACGATGAGCCAAAGCGCTACATAGTTCTTTCTGGGAAGAGAAACATCGTGGGAGTGGATGACAAGACAGACATGTCAGAAGATTATGAAAAGTTTGATGAAATTGCTCCATTCACAGTGAATATTGACCCGAGCATCCAGTTAAATGATAAAGATTTTCCATAGCTATGGCACAAAGGGACATACGCGAAGAAAAAGTTTCACACCCAAAGATCTGGGATGTGATCGGCTTCACTATCATCAATTTCTTCTGTGTTTCACACCCAGGAGGGGATCTCCGTAATAGTTAGGGTAGTTATGTGTTTTGGCATTTGAAACGCGAAGAAATTTTATGTGCAAACAAATTCTTTCATGCATTTACTGATTTTTTCAGCTAAATGACCATGAAATTAAAAAGCATTTCAAATTAAGTCAGAAAAGGTTGAAAGTTGGCATGGTATCATAATTTCACCCACATAGCATGTGCAAAAAAGTAGAGAGGGTTACCGCAAAAACTGGATGCACTTCATGTATAAAATGGACAATCTCTTTCGACGTATCCGGGTTTCGGACGAAAACTCATCCGTTACAAAGGCATTTCATTTTTTAAATAACCTAAGCATTACCAAATTGAATATAATTATAAAACACACTAATATTAAGCATAAGAAAAAAATAATCACTGAAAATCTATTTTCAAAGTTAAGTTATTCACAAACTAGTGATTCACACAAATTTCAAATAATTCAAAATGTAAACTATTCAAATTTATAAACTACCGGCACTAATAGAAAGTTTGTATTTTTTTGTACCTAAAGCAAAAATATTCACAAAGAAACTCTAAATACAGCAAAAAACAACTCAAAAATAAATAAAACAAAACTAAATAAAGCAAAAATAAATAAGAAAATAAAAAAGCCCGCCTACTGCGCCACAACGGCCTGCATACGACTAGAAACCCGACCTATTGTTGGGCCAGGATCCAGGCCCGCAAAGGCCCAACAGGCCCACATGGCAGCATAGAACAGGTAGGCCCACAAGGCCTGCAATAGAGAGGAGCTCGAGCCAGCTGCCGCAGCGGGGCTTATAAGCAGGTGCGGGCGCCCTTCGGCTAGCGCGGTGGGACTAAACTTGCCCGCACCGCACCTACGCCACCGCACCCCTTTAGTACCGGGTGGTGGCACCAACCGGTACTAAAGACCCTTCTTTAGTACCGGTTGGTGCCACCATCCGGTACTAAAGGTGTGCACTTTCCGCCGCTTCGTCTGGCCAAAACAGACCTTTAGTTCCGGTTGGTGGCTCCAACCGGTACTAAAGGTGGGTTCTATATAAGAAAACACTTCAAAAAAAATTCAGCAGTTCGTTCTCCCTCTGCTTTTTCTCCTCTGCCCCATCGCCGCCGCCCCCGTCGCCGCCCGTCGTCGCCGCCCCCATCGCCGTCCCCGTCGCCGTCCGTCGCCGTCGCCGCTGCCCTAGTCGCCGTCCCTGTCGCCGTCCGTCGCCGTCCCCTCTGCCTCGCCGTCCCGTCGCCTCGTCGTCGCCATCGCCGTCGCCCGCGCTGTGAGCCCCTCTCCCCGGCCCCTCTCCTCCCTCCAATTGAAGCCACCGCGCCGCCGGCGCCGTAGGGTGCACACACGCACGCGCACGCGCACACACACACACGCACACACACACACACGCACAGAAACACACACACGATTCTGTTTTTTCTGTTTTTTATACAAATGTTTTAGATGAATTAATTAATTAATTAGATTAATGTCAAATAGTATATAGAAATGTTAGAAATTTTAGAAATGTTAGTTTTATCTAGATGAATTCGATTAATTTCAAATTGTTATAGAAATGTTATAGAAATGGTAGTTTTTAGTTTCTTATAATTTTAGTTATAGAAATGTTAGCAATTTTTCTGCTTTTTGGTTACAGAAATATTAGAAATGTTATAGAAATGTTAGTTAATATGTAGAAATGTTAGAAATTTTAGAATTAGTTTTAGCTAGATGAATTAGATTAATGTCAAATTGTTAGACGATGATCGATGTTTTTTCAGTTTCTTATAATTTCAGTTATCACAATCCAATCATTTAAAAAATGTTACTTTTTGCAGGCATATAGTATTTGTTCTCGACGATGCCCGACCCGCATCCTCGCCGTCGACCCGTTCGCGACGACGTCCGGCTGGCCCATGTCCGGGATTGGGCTCCGCCGGGCTGGCACTGGGAGGTGCTACCTGGAGGGGCGCGCCGCTTGGTGAGGAACCCGGCCTCGGGTCCCGTCGTCGACCCTGATCTCCTTTGGTGGCGTTCGCATTGGCCACATTCGGTGCAGAGGGAGGCGGCCCCGCCGGAGGTGGTGCGTCGTCGTGTCAGGGAGGAGGACGAGCACGTCCATCGCTACATGGCTGCTATGGACGTCAGGTTCTCCAATACCTGGCAGGTTCTTTGGGCAGATGACCGGAGATATGATCCTGTGATGGTTCCTTGTCTTTGGGTGTCCACCGCCCGCGCCCCAGGAACCGTGAGTGGCCTAGATTCTTCTATAGTATTCGATCTTTATTAGCTACCTAGCCAGTGATGTATTCGAGATTATGTATTATTTGATACGATGTATTCGAGATTATATATTATTCGAGACGATGTATTCGAGATTATATATTATTCGAGACGATGTATTCGAGATTATATATTATTCGAGACGATGCATATTATGTACTATATGATTCAGTTTTTCCTTATTGATTGCACCCATGCATTGTAATTTGAATACTAAATTGTTTTATATTTTTCTGTATTAGTTAAATAAAAGCTATGGCGGACAATACCGGCAGAGAGGAAGAAGCGGCCCTGTTCGAGATCATACGCAGCCCTAGCAGGCCAGATGATCTGAATGAAGCAAATGACGGCTCCCAATATCTGAACAATACCGGGGAGGGTGATGATAAGATATTCGATCTCGACGACCGAGCTGATGAAGTCATGAACTATGATTATGATTATGATGACGCAGACAATGATTATGATGACGAATACAATGTTGATCTTGAAATAACAAAGACTACCGGCGAGGTATATTTATATAAGCAGGCATCTAGTGATCATCACATGTTTTTTTATTTGAAGATATATTAACGAATCAATCTTTCTTCTTTCAGCCCTCCGGATCGAGCAAATTTGCTTCTACAGACAGCAGGACAAAGCGCGGCCCGAGCAAAAAGTTGAAGGAGGGTGTAAAGTACAACATCGATTCCATCAAAGCTAGTGGAGAACCCCTCATGCCTAAGAACATTGCGAGCAAGTTCGTTCGTCAGTGCGGAGTTCTTGTGACGGACCAACTCCCGATCTCCATTCAAGAATGGAAAGAGCCAAAAACTAAACGCCCAGATGTTACTTGGGTCGATGACAGAGCAAAACAAAAGCTTTGGGAATCTCTGATGGAACATTTTACCCTACCAGATTATTTCACTGATGCAGATGTGCCGAAAGTCAAGGACGCTGCTCTTAAGAAGATGGCAATTGCATTCAACACCCACTAGAAAACTGTATGGGCCAACTACCTCGCTGCAGAAAGGAAGACTCCAGAATTCAAGGGAACACTAGAGGAGCAAAGAGAACACTGGCCCGCTTTCGTGAAATTCAAGAAATCAGAATTATCTAAGGAACGGTCGAGAAAAAACAAGGCCAATGCCGCAAAAAAGACGCAGTTCCATACGCTGGGTCCAGGTGGCTACGCGGTGGGAATGCCTAAGTGGGATAAGTCTGAGCAAGAGATGGAGGATGCAGGGGTCATTCCGGTTACTAGGAGCTGGCCTCCCAGGTGCAGAACTTGGTTCTATGTGCATGGGGGGGGGCATTGGACCCGAAGACAGGCCTGGTTTCGAAGAAGGCAAGTCTAAACGGAGCAGAACAAAAGTTACTTGACGCAATAGAAGATGCTCGAAAGGGGGTGTTCACGCCCAACAGAGAGAACGACGAGCTTACGCGCGCCCTGGGAAATCCTGAACACCCAGGAAGAACACGAGGCAAGGGCGTTATTCCCTGGTATGAGGGCTTTTCGGAATGGAACGACGACTACATGACCCGTGCAAGAAAGAAGATGGAGGAGGAGAAGAAGAGGAAGCTGTAGGAGGAGCAGAGGAAGCAGGACGCGGAACACCTTGAAGGCATAGAAGCAAGGCACGCGGACTTGGCACTCAAATTCCAGCAGCAGCAGCAGATCGACTCACTTAGCCAGGAAAGGGGGTCTCAGGAGCGGCAGCAGCAAGCGGATGATCATCCAGCATTGGATAGCACCGTCCCATCCATGCCGAGAAGCAGCATTGGTTCTGCCCCGGGTGACGCACTGCTGGATACATACCCTGTGGATGACATCATAGAGAACACTAACTGTGAGCTACACTACAAAATGAAGAACATATCCATGAAGGTGGCGAATGCCATTGCTTTTACAATTACCCCCGAAGCAACCTTCCATTGAGCCCCGATTCCAGAGGGCTATGCTCGTGTCTTGGTTGATGAGGTGGTGGGCCCATATTCGGGGCTAGAGCTTGACATTCCTGGAGGTGACGACGAGCAAACACTGGGAGAGGCCATACATCGTTTCATCCTATGGAAAAAGGATTGCATCATCTTCCGAAGTCCACCGACACCGCGTCTGGCGACTCCTCCTCGAAGTCCGCCACCGTGTCAGCAGACTCCCGCTCCTCCAAGTCCGCCACCGTGTCAAGCCACACCTCCTGCTTCATGTCCGGCACAACGTCAGGCCACACCTCCTGCTTGAAGTCCGACACCGTGTCAGGCCACACGTCCTGCTTCAAGTCCAGCACAACGTCAGGCCACTCCTCCTGCTCCAACTAAGCCACGTCAGTCGTCTCCTCCGCCTAAGCAATCGCAGAAGAGACACGCCGCAGCTATGGTACGTAGCGGTACGAGTCGAGGTAGTACATAAAGTACAGGCGGAGACAAGCGATATAAATATGGTCCAAGCAGCCTCGCTCCGCTTCCTCAGAGGCCTTACGACATGACCGAGTAGCAAAATGATGCAATAGTGCGGGCCGAAGTGGACGTTCATTTCCGACCGAAACCGGCAACGCCGCCGAGGGAGAAAGTGCTTGAGGAAAAGATTGACCACTTCATTCGTATGGCTAGACCACCAGCTCCCAAGCCTATTGACTCAGACTATGAGTGCCAAATCAGGAAGGCACATCGAGCACGACTACAGAAAGAAGCGAGATTGAGCTCGAGCCAACAAGCAGCTGTCAAAAAATGCTAGCAAACCGTTCCCCAGCTGGGAGAACAGGCGGCGCAATCGACCCCCCCGCTTGTTGTGCCAACAACACATGAGAGTACGCGCGCCCAATATTATTGCGGGCAAACCGTTTACGTTCCCGAGCTGGGCGATGTGGTAATAACCGAGGAGCATATAATGCAGGCTGAAATGCTCAAGATCACTGTTGGACAACTCCTCGAGATCGAGCCCATGCCTCCGCTTAGAGAGGAGGAAATAAAACGGAAATATGTCCGGGGCCAACCTTTGGTCGAGCCCGAGGAGGTCAAGAACCTCCCAACGAGAATGTATGAATTGCATGATTGGTACATGAAAATTACCAAGATTTCCAATCGAGAGTCCCTCATGGTGCAAGTCGAGGAAGATCATTACTTCCATAAGAAAGCTCTGGCCATTGAGTATTCAGAACTATTTCCGTTATTCAATCAAGATGCACTCGACAAATCTATCATCAGTTGCTATTGTCTGTAAGTGATTTCTTTCTGTAATCTAAGTCTCAAGCTAGCTCTAGTGCTCATTGATTGATCATTAATTACCTGTAATTATATATCCTCACTATATATTTTTTTTCTATGGTATTATGCAGGATGAAGATGTATGAAATGAAAAAAGCTGGACACTATGGCATTGGGTTCATTGACCCGAATACCGTTAATGAATACACATGGAAATTGGAATGATGTAGACAAGATGTAGAGAAATGCATGCTAGAGTTCTTGAAGCGCCTCAATAGCAATGAAGATATACTACTTCCTTACAACTTCGAGTGAGTCACACTGTCTTGTACTACAAATTCTATTTTTGCTTACTAGCTAGATGTTAATAAGTGTATAGGGTTTAGGGTTATAGTTGATTAGTGCTATGCACATGCCCGCTTAATTTATACATGCAAACGTATGCGCATGCAGCTTCCACTGGATCTTGTTAGACATTAAAGTTGACGAAGGAAAAGTTGAAGTACTGGACTCACTACTTAAAAAAATAGTGACTACAACATCGTGAAGGGGATAGTCGACAGGTTATTTCAATCATTATTAACTATATCTCGGCCTATTTAGTTCGTCATTTCCTGATATGAACTATTTTTAATAACCCCTTTATTAATTTTCTTTGCCGGCGGGTAGGGCTTGCGCAAAGTACATCAAGGTGACTCCAGGAAAATGATGACAAAAGCTATGTTGGTATCGACCCAAGGTAAGTAATTAAGTAGTACTAGCTAGCTAGCTACCATCTCTTTAATTCTTGTTTCAATACCATTAATTAATTAACATGCTTGATTAATTATTATCTGATTAAATTCTATTGTCGTAAAGTCCCTGAAGCAGGCGCCGGGGACTGAAGTGTGTGCATACTACATTTGCGAGAACATTCGCATGATGGCGTCCGAAAGGACCAGATCTGATAGACAGGACTGGGTACGTTTGCCAGAACACTATTCACAAATCTTACATGATTGTCGATATCTAGTCACACAACTAATACACATGCATATTGATCCCCTTCTTAACACTTCAAAGAGGTGCGGGACAAGCTCCTATCAGAGGAGCGCATATGAGCACTTCAAGAGGAAATAGCGGGATTTTTGCTCGACCAGGTCATAGATCCAAAGGAGAATACAATTACCAGCTACCGCCCCCATGAACCACTTGTCATCGTGCTCCGAAGGCACCAAGGCAACATGTAGGAGAAACTGTATATATATATACATGTGTATGTGTGAATAATTAATGGTGGTTGTGAGACATTCGATTATATATATATGATCAGTTCTACGAGAAAATCTATTTATATATATGCATAACGTGTACAATATGTAGTATCGTAAAATACCAGCAAACAAAAAAGAATTAAATGGAAAACACAAAATTAATGGAAAAATAAAAATTAAAACCAAAACGCCCCCAAACATTTAGTACCGGTTGGTGCTAGCAACCGGTACTAATGGTCTACCAGCACCCGGGCCTGGCTCGTGCCACGTGGTGGCACTTTAGCGCCGGTTCGTGCCGAACCGGTACTAAAGGGGGGGCCTTTAGTCTCCACTCCATAGTGCCGGTTGCAGAGCCGGCACTAAAGGCCCTTACGAACCGGTGATAAAGGCATGTTCTGCACTAGTGTGGTGATAGCTCCGGACTTGTCCTGACAGCCGTCACCTCTTTAAATAATGCACTAAAAGGTTTGTGAATTTGATTTGAGTGGGCAACTAGCCTATACGCACTAACCGCCACGCGAGAATAGTTATGGGCCTCGACGTGGTACGTTTTATCCAAAAACTGTGTCAGACATCCAGTTCAGCATTGGGGGAAGGCTGGGCCGGCTCCATCCAGGCAGAGGTGGTGCCTGGTACGCCCTGCTCGAATGACCCAGAGTGCAAAGGGCGATGGGCCCAACACCCCGGAACGCTTAGGATGTAGACCGGCTGGGACCTCTCTATGGAGACTAGGTAGGGCTACGACGTGTTGATCTTCCCAGGCTGGGCATGACCCAGGAAAGTGTTTCCTTCCAGAGTTAATCAAGCGTGTTCGGTAATGTGGTGCACCCCTGCAAGGTAGTTATCTATTCGAATAGTCGTGTCCACTGTAATGGACGCTCGCAGATGTATCCTGATCTATTATAACTAGAAATGGATACTTGAGATATGTGTTGGATATGATGATGGCTCCGGGATTGCTTTCTCACAGGGAGTCCAGAAAGGATCTCTGGGTGTTAATGATAGAACATTTTTGTTAATTATAAAATGCTATTCTTTACTCATTCTGCAAGATGGTGCTCTCCAGAAGATGCTAGTATTCGATAGGCTAGGCCTTTCACCTTCTCTTCTGGCATTCTGCAGTTCAGTCCACAGATACAACTCATTCCTTTAATACTCATGCATACTTAGTCTAGATCTGATGCTTGCGAGTACTTTGGATAAGTACTCGCGGTTGCTTTGCTACCCCATTTCCCCCTTCTCTCTTATTTCCGGTTGTTGCAATCAGATGACGGATCCCAGGAGTTAGATGCCACTACCGATGACTACTACTACTCCGAGGGTGCCTACTACTACGTGGAGACCGTCGATGACCAGGAGTAGTTAGGAGGTCCTAGGCAGGAGGCCTTGCCTCTTCGATCGTTGATGTTTGTGCTAGCCTTCTTAACACTAGTAGAAAACGAAGCTTTATCACCGGTTCGTAAGGGCCTTTAGTGCCGGTTCTGCAACCGGCACTAAAGAGTGGAGACTAAAGGCCCCCCCTTTAGTACCGGTTCGGCACGAACCGCCACTAAAGGCCCACCACGTGGCGTGAGCTCGCGCCATGGTATGGGGGACCTTTAGTACTGGTTGGTGTTACCAACCGGTACTAAAGGTTTTTTTTTTTTGAAAATTTTGGAAACAAATTTTGAACTTTTTTTTGGATTTTCAATTTTCTGAATTATTTGATGAATTAGTCTCTAATCACCCCTCTTAACTACTCAAGTGTGGATCACTCATTCCAAATCGTCTAACTTCCCGGCCGGTCACCCATCCTCTCACTCCCCCAGCCGAGCACGCTTAACTTCGGAGTTGTATTCCCTCTACTTTCCAACTCTGCACTTGTTGTTTTCCTAACAAATGTAAGCTGTCAATCCTATTAACCCTCAATAGTTTAGCTTGAGCATTAGGTCACACATTTCACCGTTTGAGTTTGAAACTATTATTCTAAAAAACAGTAATTATTTAGTAACACTAATATTTCTTGAATAATTTTGACCACAGTTTGACCATAGTTTGACCAGATTTGACCAAAATTCAAAAAATTGAAATAATTAATTAGTAACACTAATATTCTTGAATAATTACGTAGTAACATTAATACTTCTTGAATAAGTAGTTTGACCATAGTTGACCAGATTTAACCAAAAAACTGAAATTTGAGCATATCTTTTTTTTCCTTTTGGAATTTGAGGATTCTAAAAAATTGCAAACAGGCCGTAGGCGGACAAATCGGATGTGGATTTTTGTGCTGAATTTTTTGATATTTATACGTCCTTTTCTGACATCGTATGCAAAAGTTATAGCCGTTTTACATTTTCCCTACACTTTTTGCAAAACATGTCCAAATTGAAGTTTTCAAATTTTCGTAACTGGTAGATGTAGTAATATAACTACCTCTCAAAGGATTTTATTTTTTGAAGTTTTTATCATTTTCTTTTGATTTTTTCAAAACTGAAATGGCGATACACTAGGGGGGGGGGGTGGTAGAGTTTGAAAATTGCCCAATAGTCCCGGTTTGTCTCTCCAACCGGTACTATAGGTCAGACCCCTTTAGTCCCGGTTCATGACACGAACCAGTACTGAAGGTTAGCTCTTTAGTACCGGTTCGTGCCACGAACCGGTACTAAAGGTGATCGCACGAACCGGTACTAAAGGTTCAACACGAACCGGCATTAATGCATAGCCGTTCGAACCGGCACTAATAGTACCAGGCCAAAATCAAACCGAGACTAATGTGTCTCACATTAGGTCCTTTTTCTACTAGTGTAAGGCAAAACTTGTTTAACTTATGTCTGTAGTGAGATGTTGTTGCTTCTACTGACTCGTTTGTATTCGGGCTTATGTATTCGATCCCTCGAGGCCCCTGACTTGTAATATAAAGCGTGTAAGACTTTAATTTGTGTTTGGAGTTGTATTGTGATATCTTTTAGTGACTCCCTGATCTTTGTCGTACACATTTACATGCATGATTAGTGTACGGGCAAATCGGGGACGTCACACAATGATTGTAGTGTGTGTATAAACTCAGATTTTGTCTGGTATGTTGTACATGCATTGCTAATTTAACCCAATTGAATTTCTAACCATGGCAACAATGCTCAGTTGTTTACTTTAAATGGTTCTCAAGCTGAGAAGCAGAAGTAGGTAGGATGCATGTACTGAATTCTTGCACGGAGATTCAGACAATACTATGGTGGAGATTGCTAACAGTGACATTGATGTATAATGTTTCCCAAAATATCTAGGACACTATGAGCAAAATTTAGGTTGTCAACGACAGCATCTTTGCCAAACTGGCGACCCAGAGTACCTCTATCCGTAGTTTTTTTCATCAGAGACTTTTCTCCCATGTTGGTCATGACTAAAGTTGATTTATGTTACTTGGGTGACAAGTGAGTTTGTGGTGATCAAGGTGCCTGGATGTAATCGCCAAGTGGGAAAGATGCAATCAGTTGTTTTTCTTCTCCATAGCAATGCATGGGCATTCAACCACGTATCTCTTTATGTAGAAAAATGCATGTATTGTGCATGTATGATACTTTAAAAAATTGATAATTAAGTTTTTGATTAAGACGAATCTTGATAGCATCACATACATGAGTGTTATCCCATGATAACACACGGACCCATGAGCTAAGCATTCTCCGGTTCCAACGCACGAGCATTTTTGCTAGTCCCACAAAAACTAATAAATGGCCACCATAATATGATAACAACATGAATCACCCCCTTTAGACTGACCATATTGGGAGAAACTTGCACAGTATAACATAGTGTTTAGCTCATCAATTTTGCTTATGTGACATTTAGTTAACGAGGCGAGAGGTAATTTGAGTAACATAGCTGGTGACCGTAACATAGCGCTTCATCTACACCCATCACCTGAAATGTGGACCCCGTGCGGGGTTCACACTTCAGGTGATGGGTGCATGCTTCAAATGTGCATGATGATTTTTGCGTTACCATGAATCGATCGACTTGAGCATTGTAAGATCATGATGACCTTACCTGGAAGGTCTATGGACATCATTCCCTTCAACCGTGCATGATCAATTTTATGTCAGCGACTTGAAGCAAACATATTTGACTTTGACACCATTCCCTTTTAACAATGTATTTTGATACGGAGGGTTGGCAACTGAGGTGTTGAACAAAACGCCTTCAGTATATCTAACTAGCTCAAGGTTTAACTGACATCTCAATAGCCTTGATGCGACAAAGATATCAATATAAAGTATCATTATTGAAGAAAAATCGCACATTGATGGCACGAAAACACCAACATTGAATGAGAAAAGGATTACATTTGGTGTTGTGGTAAGAAGCTTTGAGATGAACTAAAAATATTATAACTGGAAACATGAGTTGGGAACAACCAGTATCCCTCATATTATGGATGAAACTGAGATTAAGTCAAAAACTTTATTTTGATCAGAGCAACTGGTAAATCTGATCAGGCCCAAGGGACTAATTCTCCGCTGCTGCATAACACGGTCCTAAGAACACTGGTGTATACACTTCCACCGTAAGGTGGTCAACACCAGTAAGTTTGTCAAAATCCACCTTGATGATACCACTTGCAAGAGCAAACTCCCCAGTCCCACCAGTAACAGCCAACTGACCATTAACACCCAAGGCGTTTCCCATCACTTGAAGGGTGGATCCTTTGAACCTGCGCATGAAACATGGCATACAATAATATCATGTTAAATAAAGGAAACAAAAAATACTAGGAAAGGTAACCCTCTTTTTGAAAATAAGTGAGCTTTTTTCCAAGCTTTAACATCATCATGTTTGACCATATTTACAGAAGAGAACATACCAACATCTGTACCACATTGAATTGGTATCATTAGTTTGATCATGAATGAATTATATAATTGTAAATATTTCGTGCCGCAGATGTCGCGTACGTTATGGGTCAACTATATCGGACTTGCAAAAGTTTAACTTAGGATAACTCTAAACTGTTCTGTCACTAAAAAAATGAGGATATAAACACTAGATAAGGATATAGTACTTATAAATACGATGATTTAAATACTTGTGATTACCTGCCATCCACAAACACTATGACGTAAGTAGATATCCAGCTACCGGCGCATATGGTGCTTCCTTGTCCACGGGCGACTAGCTTCGCCCCGTTGCCCTCTCCTTCAAATACAGTCCAGTTGACAACAACGTAATGCCCAAACTTGCCCACCTCAAGAAGGGATTTCTGGGTGTCATCACCAGTGCGGCCCAACCATAGGTTGCGGAGGATAGTCTTTCTGTATGTAGTGGGTGCAGGGACAATGGAGACCTCGACATTAGGAGGAACGGCCGCCATGATCGAGTTCTGTGGATGTGCAAGAAATGTACTACTCAAGCTAGTTGGGTACTATTAGCTCTAGCTGGTTGTACTTAGGAAAGAAAGAAAGGAGATGTACTTATAGCTGGGAAAACGTCTCATTGCTGACTGCACCATGTGCACGCACGAGATTCCAAACTTAGTATACAGCCTTAATTTCGTAAGTATGCTGAGTTTTCCAGACTTATTAGATCCCAAGCGACCCGATCTAGATCTGGTAATCTCTCCCAACTAGAGGGCATCTCTTAACAAATCTGGATCACTGATGCTCCCTGCAATTTGATTTTTTTTCTTGAAAATACCACCACCAGCACCACGGATGCCAAGCGCACTGTACCTCATCGATGAAAATTGTACTATCTTTTATTTTCTATCGCTTTTAACAGTTCATTAATTCTGACGGAAATAATGGGGTATGTCTCGGACATTGTCCATGCCATTGGTCTGCTGTTCTTTGGACAAAGTCTTTTTGGTGTGGTGATGATAACATTTGTGGATGTTGTTTCATTCTTGAAGGCATGATCATTGAGATTTTGTACCTGTGCCTTTCTCATGGAATCGTCGCCTTATGAAAACCGTGATCAGGCTTTGGCGATCAACGTGCCGCGCAGCCGCCACCATAGCCCACGCTAAGCCTAGTGCTCTACCTGCTGTCCACATCCCGTGCAGCCGCCAGGATGGCAAAGGAGCCCCTCTGCTGCCCACACTACCCAAGCTTTGCCCAACAGCACGCCTAGGTGGCAGGGGGTGGGGAGGGAGGAGAGAGGGAGGAAGGGGAACGGACGAAGAAGTGGCTCGCCAGAATGCCGCACCGGGGCGTCGCGGAAGAGCGGACGGGGTGGATTTGAGCCTTCTATACTTCTGCTCACGGAGAAATAATGTGTGCAGTTATAGATTGTCAACATATGTGCAGCTCCGAGCAGGACCAAAACTAGAAGCACTGCATGGAAGCATCAACGTCATCGGCAGGAAATGCTGCCATGGCAGCCAACTCTTCCACAAGAAAAGATCGCGTCATCAGGCGGCAAGGTAGGATTTACCAACCCAACTGCAAGTATGTGGGCCCTAGCTGGCTCAACTCTACTTAAACACGAAGATGCGAAGGAGCCTATCATCCGAGCTTGGATTAGGCAATTGGCACAGTGTAATTTGCTGGATGGGCAACCGAGGGTGCAGCAGCTGGAGCAGACACAATGGCTCGAGTATCTGAAGTCGCAACACAGCAACAGACCGGTGCATGGTCTGAAACCGAGTCGTGGTCGGAAGTGTGTCACCGTTATCATCACTGCTACTCATCTTTTCATCGTAAACATCTGCCTTGAGCTTATCAACTGTAGTCTGACTCTCAGTGACCTTGACATCAAGAGCTCTCCTGGTTTTTCATGAGGTTACCTACGCCTCACTCAATCCTCTAAGTAGCTTGAAGAAGATATATCACCTGCTCAGTCTTAGTCTTGAGCATTGGAGAAGTCGAAGAGCTAGGACTAGCAGTGGTAGTAGCAGCTCTAGCTATCTCAGCCTGGGCCTGTGCTGCAGCTGAAGTTGGATGAGAGGGATCATAACTTCAAATTCTTTATGGCAAACTCTAACTTTATATCCTTAAGCACGCAAGTAGTAGCATCGGGGCTAGAACTGGCAACAATTATATCATCAACATGGACAAGAACAAATATAGTAATCTTGCCTTTCCTGTAGAAAAACAGTGAGGTATCTACCTTAGATGAAGTAAACCCAAGTTCTTGTAACTGTATGATCAACTTTGAGTACCATGCTCTTGGTGCATGTTTCAATCCATATAAAGCTTTATCTAACTTACGGACATAACCTGGTTTTTGGATAGCACAAACATATTTCAATAATTCGCACATTTTTTAGATCCCAATTTAGAAAGAAGAAAGATTTTTTTTATAAATTCCAAACATTTTTGGAAATATCCGGCACATTTTTTTCCTAAAAGGGAACATTTTTGAAAACAAGAACATTCTATAACATTTTAAAGAGTTTCTAATTTTCAGAGCAATGTTGAAAACCAAGAAAATGCCCAAAAGAACTCCCAATTGCTTTTGAAAATGCAACCATTTATAGACGGTCCCAACATTTCTTAAAATACTTCCAAATTTTCTAAAATTCTATTTTTTAAACATTTAGTTTTTTTTTGAAAATTATAACATTTTTTGAAAAAACAATAAAATCCAAAAAATTCAAAAATAATACAAATAGAAACTGAACAACGAATGACAACCTTGTCGAAGTTTCCAAATAGTGGTAAAAATCAGACCATAACCTTCTAGAAGGTTCACAAAACCAGATTCCAGTAGTATGTTTGGGCTCGACTGTGTTTTTGGTCAGCTATTTTATGCTCTTTGGAAACGCCCCTGTGGTAGCCTCGCCTACATGGATGCGCTTAACTGATAGGACCCAGGAAGTGATTTTGGAAGCTTGTGAGCTCCCGTTCATGGAAACTTCCGTCTGATTCTGTTCCATTTTGGGAAGGTTATAGAAGGTCATTTTTCTTGTCTTTATTTGTGTTTTTCACTATCAGTTTTTTATTAAACACATGGTAAACATTTTTTGAAAATGCCATGAACTTTTTTTAAAATTGCAAAATTTCTTGAGTGTTAGAAAATTTTCTTGATTGTCACAATCATTGTATTCCACATTAGACATAACTATTATGAACTCTAAAGGCATAGGAAATCGACGAGAAAAATCATTGAGATTGTTGCAGAACTAGTATGAAAAAACTAAATATTTCTTGTTCTATGAATTCAAATTACATCATATGAAAATGTATCATCAAAATTTAGAAACAAAATAAACAACTATCATGTTAAAATTTATTATCAACATTGCAAGGTCTCAACTAAATAGCATGCATGTTCCCTGTATCATACATATTGGTCTGCGGCTAATCATTCATCCACCCTTACCACCACCATCTCTCCCTTCGCTGACAAGAAGCGGCCGATGGGGAAGAAGAACCAACGCGTCTACACCGGGACAATGCTCGTGTGTTATCTTCTTCGTCAAGTAGCAAGCCAAGCTAGGCTTGGCCCAAACGGATGTGAGCTTATAGTAGGCTTGGCATGAGGTCGGCTTCGCCCTTACATAGGATATTTGCCAAGCTGAGGTGGACATGGTGGGAGCGGCTGAAGGAATTGAGCCGTGAGCTTGTGCAAAAAAGAGGCATGCACCAATGGGTAGGCGGGGACATTGACCATTTTCAAATGCGAGCGTGCTGCTATATTTTCTCTTGATATATAGAGAATTAAATTGTTGGGGAAACTCGGCGAGACAGGGAAAACATAAATAGTAAAATTCTTTGAGATTATGGCAAACTATTACGAACACACTACATATTTGCATTCTGTTTCCTCATAATACATCATATTAACATGTATCATGAAAATTTAGGGTAACTGAGGAGGAAGCAAAACAAAAGTATCCAAGGTGGACTTAAATCGTTATCTTATTAAAATTCATTATCAAAATTGGAAGGTCTCAACTAAATATCATGCATCATCCCAGTATCATGCATACTAGCCGGTAACCACTCATTTATCCAACGTTGCCACTACCACCGCCTCCCCGTGCTGACAAGAAGCTGCCGATGGGGAAGAAGCACCCACACACCTCCACCAGGATGATGATCGGGAGCTGCCCCGAGCTTCGCCGAATGGTGGAAAAGCTCAAGCCAGGCCTTGTTTCCAGGCTCGTCAAGCAGCAAGCGAAGACAGGCTCGGCCCCAAGGGATGTGAGCTTGTAGTAGGCTTGGCACCAGGTTGGCTCTGCTTTTACATGCGACAGCCAAGATGCGGTGGATATGGTGTGCTAAGAAACATCTCAAATCAAACTCTGACCAAAATTGTTGTGGGGGTACTAGCAAAGTGGATTTTACCTTTTTGAGATTATTATTTTGAGGATCAGCAAAGTCGAATTTAATGCTAGCTTAGTTATATGTCTCCCTGACCTGCAAATAAAATGATGGTGAGCTCGTCGTGATGGATCACGAGGACGAGCTACTCAAGAAGTACGTACTATTAGTTTGGAAAAATACGAAAGAGATGTGTTTGTGTGTGTGTGGTATTGATAGACCCATAAATCTAGGATAAAGTTTGTACACATATAGATGCATTCACATGATTAGATATGTATTAGTGGACAAAAATAACTCACCAGATTATATATTGTGATAAATCCTGGATGAACGTGCTGGTGAAGTGGTCGCCTTGCATGGCCGACCATATGGCAGCGGTGTGCACATGGACGATGACAGCCAGGACAAAACAATGGCGGCCGAGAATAAACCATATAATATGTATTGGATGCCCTGTCCTCCTGCTTAAACAACGTTCTGCACTTTTCACTAAGTGCAAATCTGTGAAAATATACAAGTACCAGGTTGATAGACGACGAACTATCGATGATGTGGTAGGGGCACTACTTGCTTATCTTAGGACTAATATATCTGGTCACTGGCACGTGAATTCGACACTCTTTCAAAGACAATAGCTTAGTTGGTGAGCGTCGCTGCTATATTTTCTCTTGATATATAGAGAATTAAATTGTTGGGGAAACTCGGTGAGTCAGGGAAAACATAAATAGTAAAATTCTATGAGATTAAGGCAAAACTATTACGAACATACTACATATTTTTGTTCCATTTCCTCATAATACATCATATTAGCATGTATCATGAAAATTTAGGGTAACTGAGGAGGAAGCAAAAAAAAAGTACCCAAGGTGGACTTAAATCGTTATCTTATTTAAATTCATTATCAAAATTGGAAGGTCTCACTAAATAACATGCATCATCCCAGTATCATGCATACTAGCCGCTAACCACTCATTTATCCAACATTGTCATTACCACCGCCTGCCCATGCTGACAAGAAGCTACCGATCGGAAAGAAGAACCCACACACCTCCATCGGGATGATGATCGTGAGCTGCACCGAGCTTCGCCGAGTTGTGGAAAAGCTCAAGCCAGGCTTTGTTCCAGGCTCGTCAAGCAGCAAGCAAAGACAGGCTTGGCCCGAAGGGATGTGAGCTGGTAGTAAGCTTGGCACCAGGTCGGCTCTGCTTTTACATGCGACATTTGCCAAGATACGGTCGATATGGTGTGTGTCGTGGAATTGTCATGGCAGATGCCCTTAGTGTCAGGACTTATCGTGAGGCCAACGCATCTATGTGGTAGCTTGAGAGGGGTTGAGTGGGACGAGAGACACGAGGCAATCAACACACAAGACAAGGATTTAGACAGATTCGGGCCCCGGAAAACATCATCTGGTAATAGGCCTACATGTTGTTTGTGGCTATGTCTCATTATGCTCATGACGGAGTCGCCGCATAAGCCGGCTCCCCATTAGTTGTGTCTAACCTTTGCGATTCTCTTCTCCTCTCCCCTTTGCGGAACCCTGCCCCTCCTTATATCTGTTGAAGGGGCGGTTTACATGACTAGTCCTAGTTGGATTAGGATTACTCTATTACAAGTGGAGCCCTAGCCTTGCTTCCTTTGTAGGAGAATATTCCTTGTGCTTTCCTCATAAACCGGCCTACCATTAACATGAACCGGCCTTCTGGGCCTTGGACCTTGTCATCCGTCTGACCCACCCGCCGGGTCACCAGTGAGTCACAATGTTCAGGCGGGTTGCTTGTAAACCACCAGGTCAGGGCGGGTCGCCAGTGAATCGGCAAGTATCAGCCGGGTCTCAAGTAGACCGCCAAGTCCGGCCGGGTCATATTTCCAGCCGGGTCATACCGCGGGGTATATCCCCGACATTAGCCCCAGTTTAATTTGGATTTATCCATGTTAAACTTATCCTGATCATCCTTAAGTCCTTTGTCATTCTCTTCTCCTGGAAAATCCGGGTCAATAGACCAGCTTCATAATCAATTTGCTGACATTGGTTTCTCACGGAAAAATTGTGAAGAATAATTCATTTGATTCAGCTCCCAATGCTTAGAAAATATTGGTCTTAAAATACTCATTTGATTTTTAGCCGGCTTGAAGATATAGAACTTGCCGGTTTATCATTGCCAAAATTGTTGGGTTATGAAAACTGATGATTCCGGGTTATGACTGTTATGCACACCGGATCATGATTGTTGCCAACGCCGGGTCACACAATTAATCTTTCTAATTTGCTCAAAACTGAGAATTTGAAGATGTTCCTCCTTTATATGCATACTACCTGTAGCCCCCAAGTCTTAAGTGGAGAACATAGTGATAGCTTAAGACTTGGTTCAATATAAATGTTGCAACCTTTGAAGAAATCCATATTGTTCATGTCAATCACAAGTCAGAACTGAGTATTCCACATATGTAGCCCCCAAGTGTCGTGTTGTCATGCTTGCAGCAACCTGGGACTTGAAATTGCCTTATGCTCATAAAAACTTCAACCAGTGTAGCCCCCAAGGGCTGGGTCATTATGCAATAATGAGCAGGGACTTTGTAGATATGATCATGTAGACTTGAACAACAACGTGTAACCCCCAAGGGTCGGCTCAGTAAGATAATACTGAGCTGGGACTTTATATATATATATACTTCATTGAAAATAACTTCATATGACGTAACCCACACCATGGGGCTTGAACCCACGTCCACAAGGTTAAGAGCTTTGTACTCTACCAACTGAGCAATAAACCTTTCAATATAATGGATTAAATCTTGTGTACGTTAAATTTTTGACAAGAGCAATTGGTAGCCCCCAAGGGCGGCTCATTCTGATGTGATGAGTCGGGTCTTCAATAAGGCCAGTAAAAATGACTTTGCATTAGCCCCCAAGTGTCATGGTGCATGCTTGCAGCGACATGAGACTTGTGTATTTGATGTAATCCCAACTTGAATAATGTAGCCCCTAAGTGTCGGGTCGTAAGCCTGCAGCGACTCGGGACTATTCCTTCCATTGTAGAATAAATTATACCTATTGCGCTGAAGCGACTATGAAAACCTCAATCATAATATTGGTTATTGATAACCATAAAAAATCCAGCCATGTTGGCTATTTGAAGATTTGAATAATATAACCCAATGATTTATGAGCGCATGATTCCAATGGCGCAATCCAAATATATACTGTCGACTTACAGTTCCAAACCAGCCCGGGTTAATAAACACTGGATAATTTATCACTATACTGGCGATTTATAGCCGAAAGCCAGGCCGGGTTAATAAATGCCGGTGATTTATAATCATGCTTTATTCAACCTGTTTCTGCATACAACAAGTTTGAAGTGTCCTGGCGGTTTACCGCCGGACGGGTCATAATGCCCAACATATAACCCGGGTTTATAACCAAGGCTGCACTTAAGAATAATCAAATATGAAATATATCATACCTGTGACATTGAATCACATCGTTGGTTTACCAATTTTTTGTAGTAAGGGTGACAACCCTAATCATGAGTACTGATAACTCCTTCCATATTGTGCCGGTTTATAATAAAACCGTACCGTGTTGTGATAAACACCGGATTATCCATATATAACACTGGCGACTTATAGTCGAAGCCAGACTGGGTTAATAAGCGCCTAATTACAACTGATCATGTACTGACAACTTGTAGTTGAAAGCCGAGCCGGGTTAATGAACGCCGGTTTATCAAAAACATTATAAATCTCATCGAAGGAGAAAAAACTTGGCAAATAAAAGCATATGAAAACTTGTAGTGGAGGCTTTTCACGGGCTGCCAGGCCCCAAATCGAGGCTTTTCATGGGCTGCCAGGCCACTGAGTTAAACAATTTTACAAAGCCTTTTAAGATGGACCTCAATCTTTACCAATCGTCGTTTTAACTTTGACAAGTTTAGGGTCTATGAGATTGACTTGTCAAGAGTTCGGCGGGTCATACCAGGTTTACCTGGACGGAGTGGCTTACTTTTAAAGGCAGGATAACCCGGGGTTTTAGGTGAATACACCTGGCTTCCAAGCCGTGGCTTGATAGCCTATTACAATTTTAGATTCTTTGTTCATTGCGAAGCAAAGAATCCCCAAGAAATATTTTGAGCTGTGCTCAGCGGGTGCCTATGTTTGAGTTGTGCTTTTGCAACACTCTCTTTGGCCCCTCAAGTGATTTCCTTTTGGCCTTACACCGATCAAGAGGTGTAGCCATGGTTCGAATGCGACCAAGCCCCCAAGTGATTTCCCTGGTGGCCTTACGCCGATCAAGATGTGTAGCTATGGTTCAAATACGACCAATCCCCCAAGTGATTTTATATATTTCTGAGCTGTGCTCGCCGGCTGTCTATGTTTGAGTTATGTTGTGCAACAAACTCTCTTTTGTCCTTTTAATTTTTCTTGAGAACTCGAACTTGCGAGAGATTATCCTTTTGAACCGGAAATTCTTAAACCGGATATTGAGAGCTTCAAAGGTTTGGGGGAGACATCTTTCCCTTGAACCGGATTTTAAACCGGAATCTTCATTTTCAGCCGGAAATTTGCTAACGGCCTTTAAACTCGAACTTGCGAGAAGTTAGTTCTTTTTTGAACCGGAATTTCTTAAACCGGATTTGAGAGCTTCAGAGCTTTGTGGGCGATAGATTTCCCTTGAACCGCGATTGTAAACCGGAAGTTTGAGAGCTTCAGTGAGACTGACTTCCCTTGAACCGGATTGTAAACCGGAATCCTTTTTGATGACCCAAAACTTCTTAATTGAGCCGGGATTTTGTAACTGTCATACACTTTCTAAGCCAGAAATTTTCTGACGACCTTTAAATTTTCATCAATATAACAGTAGCCTCCGGGACCGGGTTATCTTTCCCTCCATCGTCCTGGGGTTCTTAAATTTGCTGAAACTGGCAAGATTTGCTCAGTCATGTCATCGTAGCCCCCGAGTCTCAAGGTGACTCGAGGAGTTGGCTTGAGATTCTCCATATTTGACCGTGATATAAACCGGCATAAGTTGTATATCTTTGGTGTTGATAGCACGTTGTGAATCCATAGAATGCTGAGGTGACTGCGGCGGGTTATAAATGTTCCCATATGAGCCGTGCAGCAACTCGGCCAATGGTTCCTTCCAACTGGCTCCTTGAAGTTTGACCAAATCGTAGTGACGGCGACTTGTGTGCCTGTCCATTGAGCCATCCAGTGCAGACGACGATTGATAGTATATGATAATTTGCCTCCAATTTGTTGAAAGAAAACCGGGCTGCCCAAGCTGTGACTTGCTCATGCTCAATAAACAGCTCATGCAGACAGGTGCAGCACGGTATGTGGATGTAGACCAGGCCGCGAGAGACGGACGACAAAGACGACCGCGGCTTCAGAGGTGGCATAGACAGATGAGTCGGCCGCGGCATTGTAAGCCGGCGCGGGCGGAAGAATCGGCTGTGAGGGCGGACAATAAATCAATCGCGTGTGCTGATATAGCGGGGGCGGCAACCTGCGCAGGATGAGCGCTAGTGCAAAAATAATATTTGCTCACGCCCCTTTGCAACACCTTTTTATAAGGAATAATGGCTCTGCGAAAAAATATCCCAGACCAGAGTAATTGTTCTCAAATGATTTAATATGTGCTGAGAAAATACATAGAAATGATAGCACCTGGTATTTTTTGTCGGATGGATGAATTGGCCGCGGCGTTGTAAGCTAGTGCGGGCGGGTGTGTCGGCCGCGAAAACGGACGGACGAGTCGTCCGTGGCGTTGTAAGCCAGTGCGGACGAGCAAGTTGTCATCTGCGTTGTAAGCCGGTGCGGACGCGTGAACCGGCCGCAAGGGCGGACGGGCGAGTCGTCCGTGGTGTTGTTAGTGTAGGGGAACGCAGCAGAAAACAAAAATTTTCCGACCTACGCACCAGCCCAGGACCACTATGGAGACTGCATACATGGTTTGATCTTTTTCGTTACCGACTCGTAGTGCAGCGGGAAGTAGAGTCGATGACGATCGGCGGTGCAGATCCCCGCAGCTAGGATTTACAACCTCCCAACTGCGAGGATGTATACCCTCATCTGCTCCTCAGACAGCCCTCCAGGAGGCGGTCGAACAGCCCCCCGGACGGTGTCGCGGACAGCCCTTCGGGAGGACCTTCGAAACTCGAACGGTCACTCGGACAGCCCTTCGGGAGGACCTTCGAAACTCGGACGGTCACACGGACAGCCCTTCGGGAGGCACTCACGAACTAAGACCGAAACTACGATCTCTCTACAGAGTTGCACACATACGGTGTCATCTATCCGGCAGGGCTTCGCCGTCCAGAACTAGTTCCTGCCGGAACCCAGACAGCCTTACGGCTCTACGAAACTCTTTTCGTGGGAGGGAGAGAAGAAGCCAGATAATGCATGGCATGTGTATGAGAGCAAGGGATGAGTGTGGAGGGCTGCCCCTCCACCTCTATTTATAGGAAATCCCAAGGGGGTAGGGTAGTTTCACAAAAAACCCAAAATGCACATGAATGAGTCCTTCCACAAGGACCTAGGAGTGAAACCAAGGAACAAGAGGGTCCCCAAGGGGGGATACCCCATGTGGCCGGCCACACCCTCATGAGGAGCCCAAAAAATGGCTCCTATCCATCCATGTCATCCCCAAGATCTTTTGGAGCAAAGCCCCAAAAGGTGGCTTTCCATAAAGTAACCATAAAGCTGATTTTCACTATTCACGACGACATTTTTCAGCGTCTGATCGAACTGAAAATATTTATGTGGGCTAAGAACATTTCCAGTACCCACTAAAATGATTTTCAACGCGTTCCGAAACAATTCCGGTTTTAGTGATTTTCATCTGCGAAACGCATCTGAAGTGGCTCCGGCAGCTCCAGAACATTTCCGGTTTTTATCTCAGAAAATTCCAAAAAGCTTCCAGAATGATTCTGGCATCCTCCAAGAATTATCAGGCATGTGCCGAAACCAATTTGACTTAATGGTGTATCCCGAAACAACTTTTCGGTATCATCGAAACTTATCCGATGACCTCTCTCTGCGGTACGATTCCGCTGTCCGAAACTTTTCGGTGTCCGAAACTTTTTCGGTGATTTTCTCTCAGACTCCCTGTCTAGTATTCAGCAGATAGATGACCCTTAAGTGTGTGACCCTATAGGTTCGGTGAAGTATAGACATGACCCGGAACCCCTTCCGATCAATGATCAACATCGGAGCCGTGGACACCCATATTGACCCCTATACCCACACGAATAAATATTCGAGTGAACCTCCAGTTGCCGTGTGCTATTCCTGTTGCTTCGCGATATGTTACAAATACGCGAGGTGAGACATGTTGGCATTCCCGTGGATCAACAACTTGTCCACTATGCTAGTTACCTCGTTACCGGTATTGTTCTCTTTTCTCGTTATCGTGTTCCGGCATCCCCGTGATCAAATCACAAAGTGTCTGGCCAGACGATGATGGATACCGTAACACCGAGAGGGCCCAGAGATATCTCTCCATCGTCGGAGGAGCAAATCCCAATCTTGAGCTATCAAGTTACTTGACACACTTTTCCATGAACCCGTAAGCCGCCGTAATAGCCACCCATTTACGGATGACGTTTAACAAACCCCAAAGTTCATGAAGCAAGCATGAAGAAACTCGATACTCTCATGGTCTAAGGAATCATGCAAACGTTAACCATCTCTGTGTTATGTACCAATAAACTTGTGACGAATGAATCTCATAGCATAACATCATGCCGGGTCGATTCAACACAAATGTTCTCTTAACATTGTGCCCTCAAGGTTGCTGACATATACATGCCCATGATCAGGAAAACATAACCATCATGCAACACTTGAGCTAGTCTTAGAGGCCAGACTAGGAATACATTTTACCGTTTATTATTCCACACGTGCATATGAGTCTTCCTCCGAGCCTCGTGGTTATTGCAGACTCGAGAACCATAGCAGTTATAGCATGGAACATAAACATAATTATGAACTCAGAGATAAATAATATCATTTATTATTGCCTCTAGGGCATATCTCCTACAGACTCCCACTTGCACTAGAGTCAATAATCTAGTTAATGCTAATGCACTTTACACCTGTGGCACACCGGTGTAAATATGCTTCGCTTGTGGTATAGCCTGATGTCCAACGGATCTGACGACTTCAGTTCCGTGTGTATCTTTGCATGTCCTCGCGTTTTCACGTTTTCACAAAAATTCATATTTTGTGTGGACTTGGCTTTGTATGTATGTGAATCACAGGTCGAACCTGGATTCCTCAGACTGAGTTATGGAGCAACTACCTGCAGTAGTGTCCCATTGTCAAAAGCCATCTTGGAACTATACTAAGTTCATGAATGAACTATATGATTCAACATCTTCTTTGTCGCTTCTAAAGCGTCAACATACTTAGCCCTTGTTATAGAATTCGCCACAGTAACTAGTTTGAACAAGTTCCAACTAACTGTGCCACCACATTGTGTGTTACACAAAACCCTTAACTTAAATCGAAAATCGCACGGTGAAAAGATGAAGACTATCGATGTAACATTTTACAACGAACTCTTCATGATCTCCGCTTGCAAGAAAACATATCAGCAGTACTTACTCTAGTACTCAATGACATCTTTCACTGTTGTCCCACGATCAGTACTTTGATCACTTTAGTATCCATACTCGCAACACCTTGGGAGTATCGGACATATCTGGTTGTTCTACATACCATGGAATACATGATTAATCCAACCACAAAAGTGTGTGGAATCTGCATCATGTATTTTACTCATCAGTGTTTTGGGACACCGAGTCTTGCAAAAACTCCTTCCATGTGACTTTGGCAAGAATCACTCCTTGGCGTTTTAAATGCTAAAAGGTTTTAGCATCTTGTCAATATGTATTCATTGCTTAGCCCCATTAGGTAAATCTATCTCCATAGATCATCATGCCTAATATTGAGGCTATTTAGCCTAAGCACTTCATCGAAAAACTATTTTCAAATGAAGTCCTAATTCGTGTCAAGAAATTTATTTCCAATTACCAATGTGCCAAGCACATAAGGTTTTTAGAAATATTATTACGCTCCCACTTACTTTCTTGAATTACAAGCATCTTCGTTACCCATTGATGAAGTCAAAACCCCTTTGACCATTTCATCAAAACACGAAGATTCCAACTCCATTTTGCTCTCTTCTGTCCAGTGCTGGAACTCTGAAGTTTGCATACCTACTAGCATCCTCTGGATCGACAAGTTACTTTGGACTGTATCATATACAAGTCCTAGCTTTCATTTCCATCAGATGGAAATCCTTTTATCATCCATGTTTCATATCTCATGATTGAAATATGTATTAATTGCTAGTTCAACCCGAACCGACTTTAAGCATCGCTACGATGAAAACAACCTCATCGTAGTCAACTCTTGAACTTGTTATTTCAACAAGTCGAGCTTTATGGATAAAACATTTTTATCCATATCAGTTTTAAGTTCCATAAATATTCGTTAGACTCTAAGTCTTCCGAAAGGTGTATCAAGGTTTTAATCTTGAATCACTTATATGGAAACCAACTTGGGTTGTATTGGCATTTAGCCAATTCCGGAGTCAGGGCCCATCAACGCTTCCTTGTGTATCGTAGGTATAATGTTGTCTAACAACAATATCTCGTTTGCGCACCTGAGAGGTTTGCACGAGCCTTGCCTACGTGGTTCAGCTGCAAGTTCGACCGAAGTTCATACATTTTATTGTAGAGACTTCCGTATCAGTCGCAGTAGGAAACTCTGGAATTACTTCCAAGGTCTCTTTCCTTTGATCTGATGACTTAGATACTGTTTATCTCGTCGAGTTGCACTATTCTCCCACTCACCTTTTTGAAAGAACCATTCTCTTTAAAAGCACACCGTTTCGCGGCAAAACTATTTGCCTCGGTATAGTGAGGGAGGAATACCCAACATTTTGGTATAACCCACAAAGTAGCACTTGTCTGATTTGGAATAGGTTTGTAACCTTTTACACAAGCCCCATATTCCAAATGTTAAGAAAAGATATAACATGGTTGGGCGTACCATACCATGGCTTCATTTCAACAGACCCGATGTAACTCTTTTCAGTGTAAAAGCCGCAGTCTCTAAAGCATCACTTTAAAAGGGATAATGGCAAATTTATTTATGTCATCTTTGACCTTACCATGTCATAAATGGTTTGATTACATCTCCACGGACTTTCCACTTGCAGTGGTGTTCCGGGAGGTGCAAGTTATGAAACCCCTTTCACAACTCATCAGACATTCGCTAAACATGTAACTCAAATATTCCTTTGTGCAATCAAATTGCAGAAACATAATTTTCTTGTTACAATAACTTCTACTTCATTTTTGAGAACCTTTCGAATGATTTCAAAAGATCCAGACTTACGTCTCATCAAGTAAATATCCATATATCTACTTGAGTCATTTCTGAAGATAAATAAATCCACCACTAACAACACTTATCGGACTAACACATCAAATGTATGATCACTAATAAGTTTGTTGTTCGTTCCTTATGGCCTGTGAACGGTATTTTAGTCACTTCACTTTTCGGAGGAAAGTTGCAAGTGTCAGATGATTCAAAATCAAAAAGACTTCAAAATCCATCATAATGGAATTTTCCATGCGGGTTTCTCCAATGTGACCAAATGTAGTGCCACACTTGTGTGGTATTCTTTTAGTCTTGCGACATTTAGCGTCAGTGTTATGGATGTATCATATTACCCTCAATATTCATAACATACGTCCCATCGATGATGGAAGTATGGCCCTTATGTTATTCATAATACTTAACAACAATTGTTGTTTTTATGAACAACTCTTTTGCAACAAACATTGTGCAATGGGCTAGAGTGTATGAAACTCTAAAATGAATTATGAAAAGTAAACCCAGAGGTATTGTATTATTATCAATATTCATAACATACATCTCATTCATAATGAAAGTATGGCCCTTATGTTATTCATAACATCGAACATAAAAAGTTCTCTTATGAACAACCTTCTTGCAAGATGCCTTATGCAATGGGATAGAGTTTGTAAAACTCTAAATGAATTATGAAAATAAATACAGACGGCAATACACCGATGGAAGGTATAGTAACATTTACTATGTTCCATGTGTATACCTTAACCTCATTTCTAGCTAGTCTTTCATGCCATAGTAGTTCTTACATCGAGTTGCAACAGACTGCAATCGAGCGGGCATTTTTGTGATGAACTCACAATACCCAAGAATTAGTGATTAACATGTTTAACCATAATTCGCAAGAACTATATCTTTGACCAGCCTTCTATACATCAAAAACTTGTATGACATTCATACATGAGCTAGATATTCCAGTCTTCTTTCCTTTTGCCTTTATACTTCTAGCAGTTTAACTTTTAGTATTTCTCCTACTCTCAGAAGAAGCACCCAACTTAAGAGTGGCATTAGCCCCGGACTTCCTAGGCGTGTAAGTCATACTAACACCCTTTGGACACTTCCTTTATCTTTAAGTTGTTGTTTTATTCACCTTTCATTATATGACAGGCGTTCTTCTGGATCCCTTTCCCAACAGTCAAATGCATAGTAAACACTTTTACTAATACTTGCAAACAAACATTACTTTGTTTGTATCTGAAAATAATTTTCAGTTCCATGAATATCATATAACTATCCCAACTTTCGAAGTTTGGGTTTCATGGAAGCAAACATATTGCACTTGACTGAAACGGAATTATAGCTTTTGGATCAAAGGACGAGAGTCACATGATCCATTGCTTTAGCGGGAGGATACGGAAAGCATGCGATAGGACAAAGTCCTTCTCGGCACTTTTGAGGACAATCCTCATATTACGTTACCAATCATAAAGTTTTAACCAGATATTTAACAGTTATTCAATTTTAATAGGGAAGGTGGAAACGCGAACCATTATTCTACAACTATTTTGCAAGAAACACTTAGACAGTGTTCATAATTAATTGCACTGAGAATTAAACATGTTAATTCAACAGTGCGCTCCCACTCAAATCAATATCTCTCACAATTAATTTTGAGTGATACAAGATCCAGACTTCAATTCATCGCCATAGAATCATCATCTCATAACGGGAATTTTAATCGGTAGGCCAACTTGCCGATCACATCTCTATGTGACTCTTGCTCATCTTTCGATGCATGTGTTCCGAGCTCAGGACGATCCTGCCATGAACGTCAAGACAACCAAGTGATCTTGCTGCGAGGTCTGACCTCACCCGCCTCACACTTCTCTAGTCGTTCGTACCCATGCATCCATGGCGCACCCCGAAAAGATAGGTGCCGTGACGGTGCTACACTTGGGAGAACACTAACTACTTGATATTTTAAGTGAGAGATCACCCTAATAAAAGCGACTACCGCGCAATCAAGAAGGGTGCATCATAAGGGATAAACATCTCAGGCAATTCATAATAGCATGATATGGTATAGCCCTTTCTGACGGAGAAGTATTTCATTTCTTCGTCTTCGGCATTCGCGTCGGTGTTCACCTTCGCGAAGATTGCCACCACCTTGTTGATGCACCAGATAATATTGCTATCTCTATAGCTAACAAAATAATGCATTACAACAAGGTTGACACGTAGGTCATTAAAGTGCAATCATATGGCTCCAGCCATCATGCCGAATCATGACACGCAGGTCATGTTAATCAAATTACATCATATAGTCATCTCATACATAATCGAATTAGTATGAGCACTGCTATACCACATCACATGCACATCCTGCAAAACCAAGTTAGACGCCTCTAATAGGTTTATGCAAAATTTTATTTTACGTGGCTTCTAAGGTTTTGACTTAAACCGCAACTACCAACGTTTTATCATCAAGTATGATTATTCAAGTTGCTACATTAACATCTCGGGGTGTATGAAACACGAGATAATTAAATCTCGAGCCCCATACTAAACTTCGTCATACGCATGACCCCCATGCAGATAATATCTGCAATGCCCTTTCATCTGCGAATTTCATCTTTCTTTTGACTACGGCAGAACCCAAAGAACTGATAGCACTTCCATGATCAATCAGGATCACGGATTGCCAGAACTTTGTCAAATTCCACCATGCTGTCTCGACATTGAGCAAACGCAAATTCTAGGGAAGCAAAAAGAACCTCGGGTAACAGATTTCATCTGTCACCCGCATAAATAATTTTCAGCAATAGATCTCATCTACTACCTAATTATATTATGCAATACGCATACATCTCCATGTATTCTAGATCGAAACCTGCATCTACGAATAGCACGGCTCTTGATGCCACTGTAGGGGAACGCAGCAGAAAACAAAAATTTTCCGACCTACGCACCAGCCCAGGACCACTATGGAGACTGCATACATGGTTTGATCTTTTTCGTTACCGACTCGTAGTGCAGCGGGAAGTAGAGTCGATGACGATCGGCGGTGCAGATCCCCGCAGCTAGGATTTACAACCTCCCAACCGCGAGGATGTATACCCTCATCTGCTCCTCAGACAGCCCTCCAGGAGGCGGTCGAACAGCCCCCCGGACGGTGTCGCGGACAGCCCTTCGGGAGGACCTTCGAAACTCGAACGGTCACTCGGACAGCCCTTCGGGAGGACCTTCGAAACTCGGACGGTCACACGGACAGCCCTTCGGGAGGCACTCACGAACTAAGACCGAAACTACGATCTCTCTACAGAGTTGCACACATACGGTGTCATCTATCTGGCAGGGCTTCGCCATCCAGAACTAGTTCCTGCCGGAACCCAGACAGCCTTACGGCTCTACGAAACTCTTTTCGTGGGAGGGAGAGAAGAAGCCAGATAATGCATGGCATGTGTATGAGAGCAAGGGATGAGTGTGGAGGGCTGCCCCTCCACCTCTATTTATAGGAAATCCCAAGGGGGTAGGGTAGTTTCACAAAAAACCCAAAATGCACATGAATGAAGTCCTTCCACAAGGACCTAGGAGTGAAACCAAGGAACAAGAGGGTCCCCAAGGGGGGATACCCCATGTGGCGGGCCACACCCTCATGAGGGGCCCAAAAAATGGCTCCTATCCATCCATGTCATCCCCAAGATCTTTTGGAGCAAAGCCCCAAAAGGTGGCTTTCCATAAAGTAACCATAAAGCTGATTTTCACTATTCACGACGACATTTTTCAGCGTCTGATCGAACTGAAAATATTTATGTGGGCTAAGAACATTTCCAGTACCCACTAAAATGATTTTCAACGCGTTCCGAAACAATTCCGGTTTTAGTGATTTTCATCTGCGAAACGCATCTGAAGTGGCTCCGGCAGCTCCAGAACATTTCCGGTTTTTATCTCAGAAAATTCCAAAAAGCTTCCAGAATGATTCTGGCATCCTCCAAGAATTATCAGGCATGTGCCGAAACCAATTTGACTTAATGGTGTATCCCGAAACAACTTTTCGGTATCATCGAAACTTATCCGATGACCTCTCTCTGCGGTACGATTCCGCTGTCCGAAACTTTTCGGTGTCCGAAACTTTTTCGGTGATTTTCTCTCAGACTCCCTGTCTAGTATTCAGCAGATAGATGACCCTTAAGTGTGTGACCCTATAGGTTCGGTGAAGTATAGACATGACCCGGAACCCCTTTCGATCAATGATCAACATCGGAGCCGTGGACACCCATATTGACCCCTATACCCACACGAATAAATATTCGAGTGAACCTCCAGTTGCCGTGTGCTATTCCTGTTGCTTCGCGATATGTTACAAATACCCGAGGTGAGACATGTTGGCATTCCCGTGGATCAACAACTTTTCCACTATGCTAGTTACCTCGTTACCGGTATTGTTCTCTTTTCTCGTTATCGTGTTCCGGCATCCCCGTGATCAAATCACAAAGTGTCTGGCCAGACGATGATGGATACCGTAACACCGAGAGGGCCCAGAGATATCTCTCCATCGTCGGAGGAGCAAATCCCAATCTTGAGCTATCAAGTTACTTGACACACTTTTCCATGAACCCGTAAGCCGCCGTAATAGCCACCCAATTACGGATGACGTTTAACAAACCCCAAAGTTCATGAAGCAAGCATGAAGAAACTCGATACTCTCATGGTCTAAGGAATCATGCAAACGTTAACCATCTCTGTGTTATGTACCAATAACTTGTGACGAATGAATCTCATAGCATAACATCATGCCGGGTCGATTCAACACAAATGTTCTCTTAACATTATGCCCTCAAGGTTGCTGACATAGACATGCCCATGATCAGGAAAACATAACCATCATGCAACACTTGAGCTAGTCTTAGACGCCAGACTAGGAATACATTTTACCGTTTATTATTCCACACGTGCATATGAGTCTTCCTCCGAGCCTCGTGGTTATTGCAGACTCGAGAACCATAGCAGTTATAGCATGGAACATAAACATAATTATGAACTCGGAGATAAATAATATCATTTATTATTGCCTCTAGGGCATATCTCCTACAGTTAGGCGGCGCGGACAGGCGAGTTGTAACACCCACGATGCGGCTATATCTCCCACGTGTCGAGGCACGACTTAGAGGCATAACGCATTGTAGGTATTGTCGCAAGAAGGGTCATCTTCACACAATCCCATGTAATGAACAAGAATGGGATAAAGAGAGTTGGCTTACAATCGCCACTTCACGCAATACGTAAATTAATTCATACATCATCCAAAATCCACACATAGACCGACTACGGTCAAATCCAAATGAAAAGAAGATAACCCCAAATGCTAGATCCCCGATCGTCCCAACTGGGCTCCACTACTGATCATCAGGAAACAAAACATAGTAACTACCACGTTCCTCGTCGAACTCCCACTTGAGCTCGGTTGCGTCGCCTGCACTGGTATCGTCGGACCTGCAACTGTTTTGATTGAATCTGTGAGTCACGAGGACTCAGCAATCTCACACCCGCGAGATCAAGACTATTTAAGCTTATAGGAAGGATGGGGTAATGAGGTGGAGCTGTAGCAAGCACTAAGCATATATGGTGGCTAACATACGCAAATAAGAGCGAGAAGAGGAGCAACGCAACGGTCGCGAAGCTAGAAATGATCAACAAGTGATCCTGAAACTACTTACGTTCAAATATAACCCAAACCCTCTTCGCTTCCCGGGCTCCGCCGAAAAGAGACCATCACGGCTACACACACAGTTGATGTATTTTAATTAAGTCAAGTGTCAAGTTCTCTACAACCAGACATTAACAAATTCCCATCTGCCTCAAAACCGCGGGCACGGCTTTCAAAAGATAATACCCTGCAGGGGTGTCCCAACTCAGCCCATTATAAGCTCTCACAGTCAATGAAGGATATTCCTTCTCCCGGGAAGACCTGATCAGTCTCGGAATCCCGGTTTACAAGACATTTCGACAATGGTAAAACAAGACCAGCAAGACCACCCGACTGTGCCGACAAATCCCGATAGGAGCTGCACATATCTCGTTCTCAGGGCACACCGGATGAGACATCCGACGAGTAAAACTAGTCCTCAAGTTTCCCCGAGGTGGCCCCGCAGTCTACTCGGTTCGGACCAACACTCGAAGGAGCACTGGCCAGGGGGGGGGTTAAATAAAGATGACCCTCGGGCTCGCGAAAACCCAAGGGAAAAAGGCTTAGGTAGGCAAATGTAAGACCAAGGTTGGGTCTTGCTGGAGGAGTTTTATTCAAGGCAAACTGTCAAGGGGGTCCCATAAATCACCCAACCGCGTAAAGAACGCAAACTCAAGGAACATAACACCGGTATGACGGAAACTAGGGCGACAAGAGTGGAACAAAACACCAGGTATAAGGCCGAGCCTTCCACCCTTTACCAAATATATAGATGCATTAATTAAATAAGAGATATTGTGATATGCCAAAATATCCATGTTCCAACATGGAACCAACTTCAACTTCACCTGCAACTAGCAACGCTATAAGAAGGGCTGAGCAAAAGCGGTAACTTAGCCAAACAACGGTTTGCTAGGAAAGGATGGTTAGAGGCTTGACATGGCAATATGGGAGGCATGATATAGCAAGTGGTAGGTAGCGCAGCATAGCGATAGAGCGAACAACTAGTGTTGAGGATATAACCATTAGACTCACCCGCCCAGGAGGGGCCGGGTTACGTCATAATGGTCATCACGCGAAGCCCAGCACCAAACTTGAAGACGGCGGGTCAATAATGGGCTTAAGACCCGGAGATGGCTTTAGGCCCGTAGTGTTAACCGCCGTTAGGGTGAAGCTTGTAGTGTAAGGCAAGAATAGTTAAGAGTCTGAGCCGGACACTGTTATGAGCCGGCCGGGGTTCTGAAAGCCGCTGGGCGTCAGCCTCTCTATATAAAGGGACGACCCGGTGGCGGTTTAGGGACAAGAGAGATAACAGATCGATAGCCAGGCATAGCGATTAATCTCCCTGGTCATTGAAACCCTAAGTAATACCACCTCAACTGGACGTAGGCTTTTACCTTCACCGTAAGGGGCCGAACCAGTATAGTCCTCGTGTCCCTTGTCCCGTTTAACCCCTTTAAGCTTCCTAGCTGCGATGGCTCCACGACTAAGTCCTTGCGCGAGGACATCTGCCGTGACAATTCCACGACAGTTGGCGCCCACGTGGGGCCAGCGCACGGTGGATTTGAGTTCTTGAAGGGCAGCTTCGAAGGGCTCAAGGGATACGCTGTGGGCCGGATGACCAAGAGTCGTCGCGGCAAGCTCTACATCGACGATGCAGACTGGGGCCCCGATGCCGGCTCAATTGAGTACGGGTACCGGGTCCCCTTCGGCGGAATTCACGTCTTCATTGGCAAGATTGGTGAGCCGGGCCCTGAGCCGGATCTCTGCGCCGATCTCATCGAGACGGCTCAGCGTGCATGACCCGCCCGGGCTTTACCTGCCGTGAAGCATGATTTCGTGGGATGTGTCCATAGAGGACTCTCTGAAGGATCTGGATCTGGAGATGAGACGGCCGCCGGCTCTGACGGCGAGTCGTCTACGGATGAGTCAAACTCGTTGTATCAACTTCAAGATGGCAGGCTCAGGGGTTGTTCCGATGGCGACAGCATTCCGGACCCCTTTGAGCCGCCGAGCCGGGTTGGAATCTTCATGGCCGGCGCGCAACCTGTTCAAAACCCCGCCTCCAGGTCAGGAAGCCCGGTGCCTTCGCCGGCTCAGGTGCTGATGAATCTCACAAACAAGATGACGGTCCTGTTGACCGCTACGGTTGCTCCGGCGGATCAAGTTCAGCATGACACGGAGGTAGCACAGTTAAAGTTGGATCTAGCAAAGGCCAAGGAGGATCTGGCGGCGGAGGGGATCAGGATGGCTGCAGAGAGGGCGGCTCTCGACGCCCAGACTCAGCTGATTCAGGCACAGTCCTTCCGGCTCACGATGGATCAAAACGCGTTCAATGAGGTCATGAGAAGGAGGCATCAAAAGGCCCAATCTCGACTCCCTTCGGTTTACGATCCTCGAAACCTTTTCAACATGCCGGGTGCAGGGTCTAGTAACCCGCCAGAGATCATAGTGCCCGGGGCTGGGACGCTAGTTCAGCCCCAAGGGATGGGACCTCCCCGGGTGAACCCTGCCCCGCCTCAGTACGTACCAATACCGCCGGGTCATTATGCCAACCCATTGGAAAGCATGGTCGCCGCGGCGGCGCAGCTGGTGGCTCTCCCAATTGATGGTGACTCTCCAACGGCGGTTGAAACCCGCCGGGTCAGAGAACTCCTTCAGACGGCTCTGGCGCAGCAAGAGGCATATTCTTATAGCCGGGACAGGATTCATTCAACCCCTCGTCCAGGACGGAGCCCGAGTTATAGCAGACACATGGTCTCAGCGACCGGCTCAAGTAATGTCCGACGCCATGACTTGCCTCCTGGCCACGGCCCGACTCATAACGGAGCCTTTCACGCGGTAGACCAAGACAGAGAACGGCAAGAGGCGGAGCAGGTGCCTCAGTTGACGGCTTACTAGCCACCCCCGGCTTACCCGACGGCTCCCGTCGACGTGGGTATCCCTACGAGGACTGGAGGTGTCCCGTGTCTAGTGCCGGCTCTCCGCAATGAACGTCTGCCCAAGGATTTCAAAGGGCCTAGGAAGGTGCCAAATTACATGGCTGATTTACAACCCGGAGCCTGGATCGTGAGTTATGAGATGGCCATGGAGTTGCTGGAGGTCAGCGAAGCGGCAATGGCCAAGTACTTCACCATGATGTTAGATGGGACTGCCCGCACTTGGTTGAAAGGGCTGCCACCGAATTCTATCGGGTCTTGGGCTGAGCTGAAAGCCCGGTTCATCCAAAACTTCAAAGATACCTGTAGGCAGTCTATGTCAATTGTGGATTTGACTAACTGTAAACAGCAGGAGGGTGAGTCCACAACCCATTGGGTTCGCCGGGTCAAAGAGATAATACATTCATCTGATAAGATGGATGCCGGCTCTGCAGTCTTAATGTTGGAGCAAAATTGTCGTTTCCTGCCCCTGAAGATGAAACTCGGGCAGCTCAAGCGCGATTGCAACGATATGGGTACGCTGATGGCGGCTCTCGTCAAGTACGCCGACTCTGATAGTACCAAGGACCCCGCGTCAGATGATGAAAGGACAGGGAAGGGAAAGAAGAACGGCAATGGCAAGCGTCCACAGCATAACCCGGCGAACCAAGGAGGCAGCAAGCGTAAGGCTGATGGCAGCATAGAGTTTGTGGCCAATGCCAGCTCACAGGGTAACAACCAGCGACGTAAGGGGAGGCCACCTCCCTGAGCCGGCGGTTCAGGCCCAACGCTTGAGCAGTTGTTGAATGAGCCTTGTCCAAGGCATGGCTCTAGGGAGAAGCCGGCTACTCATCTATGGAAAGATTGCGCCATCATGAAGGCCTTTAAGAATTCCAATGCCTTTAATGGCAACAATGGCTCGGGCGGCGGCTCAGGCGCTGGCGGCTTTCATGGCCCGGGCGGCGGCTCAAATTCCAACCCTCAGAATGTTCAAGGGGGCTTTAATCAGCAGTCCGGTCAGGGTCATCAACAGCAGCAGGGGGGATACCAGACCAATCCAAAGCAGCTCAATGGTGGACAGTATCATGTGTTTACCACTAGTCTGTGTAAGCGAGATCAGAAGCTTCATAAGAGGGCTGTGAATGCTGTTGAGCCGGCGGTTCCACGCTATTTAAGATGGTCTGAGCAGCCTATTGTGTGGAGTAGGGAGGATCACCCTCCCCGGGTTGATAATCCGGGTCACCTGGCCCTAGTGGTGGCTCCTCAGGTGGGAGGATATAAGTTCACTAAGGTGCTCATGGATGGAGGCAGCAGCATCAACATCCTCTATTATGAGACCTTCCGTCGTATGGGGTTGATTGATAAGAACCTCAGCCAGTCCAATACTGTTTTCCATGGTGTGGTGCCTAGTAAGTCGGCTTATCCAGTTGGTAAGATCGAGCTGGAAGTGGCCTTTGGAGATGAGTACAACTACAGGGCGGAAAAGTTGACCTTTGAGGTGGTCAAGATAAGAAGTTCGTATCATGCCATATTTGGGCGGCCGGCTTACGCCAAGTTCATGGCATGGCCGTGTTACGTATATTTGCAGCTCAAGATGCCGGGTCACAATGGGACCATTACGGTTCATGGCAGCCGCAAGATAGCCCTGGAGTGTGAGGAAGGTGACGCGGCTTATGCAGAATCTGTGTGTGCAACAGAGGAGTTGAAGTTTTACAAGGACAATGTTGACCCAACATATATGACATCTCTGAAAAAGCCGACCACGGAGCATGAGCCGGCAATGAAATTTAAGTCAGCTGATGAGACTAAACTTGTTGATTTTGTTCCAGGTGACTCATCTCAACAGTTTAGCATCAGTGCCAATCTGGATCCAAAATAGGAAAGCGCGCTCATCGAGTTCATCCGTGAGAATAGGGACATTTTTGCATGGAAACCTTCTGATATGCCTGGTGTACCTAGAGAACTCGCTGAGCACACTCTCAATATTGATCCGAAATTTAAGCCGGTCAGGCAATTCCTTCGGCGGTTTAATGAGGAGAGGCGGAAAGCCATTGGTGAGGAGGTGGCCCGGCTCTTGGCGGCCGGGTTTATTGTCGAAGTCTTTCATCCGGAATGGTTACCTAACCCGGTGTTCGTGCTCAAGAAGAATGGCACCTGGCGGATGTGTGTGGACTACGCGGACTTAAACAAGGCGTGTCCGGCTGATCCTTTTGCTCTCCCCCGTATTCATCAAATCATTGATGCTACGGCGGGTTGTGAGTGCTTGAGTTTCTTGGATGCTTATTCTGGATACTATCAGATTAAAATGGCAGTTAAGGACCAGGAGAAGACGGCGTTCATCACTCCCTTTGGAGCCTTCTGTTATTGTCTATGCCTTTTGGACTCAAGAGTGCTCAGGCGACTTATCAGCGTTGTGTGCAGAATTGTCTTCATAACCAGATTGGGCGCAACATTCATGCCTATGTGGATGATATCGTGGTTAAATCCAGGGAGAAGGAGACCCTGGTAGATGACCTTAGAGAAACCTTCGATAATCTCTGGGTTTACAAGATGATGCTTAACCCGGCCAAGTGCGTTTTTGGCGTTCCCGCAGGCAAGCTCTTGGGTTTCCTGGTTTCTAACAAAGGCATTGAAGCTAATCCGGAAAAAATCAAGGCAATCACCTCTCTGGCTAAGCCGGCGTGTATAAACGACGTCCAGCGCCTGGCAGGCCGCATTGCTGCTTTGAGCCGGTTTATAAGCCGTTTGGGTGAAAAGGCCATGCCACTGTACCAGTTGATGAAGAAAACAGAGGACTTTATCTGGAATGATGCTGCTAACACTGCTTTTGAGGATTTGAAGAGACAGCTGGCTGAGCCCCCAGTTCTTGCTGCTCCGGTTGACAAGGAGCCCTTATTACTGTATGTAGCTGCTAACACACGAGCCGTCAGTGTGGCTGTGGTGGTGGAGCGCAAGGAAGAGGGTAAGGAGTATCCGGTTCAGCGGCCGGTTTACTACGTCAGTGAGGTGCTCATCGAGTCCAAACAGCGGTATCCACATTGGCAGAAGCTTGTTTATGGTGTGTTCATGGCAAGCCGGAAGCTTAAGCATTATTTCCAGGGCCATCCCATCATTGTGGTTAGTTCTGCTCCCCTTGGAGATATCATCCAAAACAGAGAAGCTACAGGAAGAGTGGCTAAGTGGGCTATAGAGCTTGGGCCTCATGGTTTGAAATACGTACCACGCACTGCTGTCAAATCTCAAGCATTGGTGGATTTCATCAACGATTGGAAAGAGCTGCAGGTGCCTGAAGAGAAACCGGATAACACATATTGGACTATTCACTTCGATGGGTCTAGGCAATTGGAGGGCTCGGGGGCTGGAGTTGTATTGACTTCCCCTAAAGGTGACAAGTTTCGTTATGTGCTACGGTTGATGTTTCCCTGCACTAACAATGCAGCGGAGTACGAGGCCTTGCTCCATGGTCTTCGGATGGCTAAGGAGATGAGCTTGAGCCGGGTAAGGTGCTTTGGCGACTCAGATTTAGTGGCTCAACAAGTATCAGGCAAGTGGGATTCCAAGGACCCTCTCATGGCGGCTTATCGCCGCGAAGTTGATGCCATTGCTGGACACTTTCAGGCTTACCAAGTAGGGCACATCGATCGCAGGAAGAACGAGGCGACTGATGCATTAAGCCGGCTGGGCTCTCAGCGAAAGCCGGTGCCGCCTAATACTTTCTTGGACATCTTGCATAACCCTTCTGTTAAGTTACCTACAGAGGAAGACTTGGCTATCCCTGACCCGGAAGCACAGTTGGTGGCGGCTCTCCACATCACCCCAGACTGGACAGTACCATATTTGGCTTACATGACCCGGGGAGAGTTGCCTGAGGATGAAACTTTGGCCAGAAAAATAACCCGGCGGTCTAAGTCAATGATAATTATCAATGGTGAGCTACATCATCGCAGTGTCACTGGAACTTTCCAGCGTTGCGTTTCCCCTGAAGAAGGCCAAGAAATTTTGCGTGAGATTCACGAGGGGGATTGTGGCCATCATGCCGGCTCAAAATCCCAAGTGGCCAAGGCTTTTCGTCATGGTTTTTATTGGCTGACGGCTCATGCTGATGCGGAAGACTTGGTCAGTAAATGTGACGGTTGTCAGAGGTTCTCGCGAAGGGCTCATGTGCCGGCTCAAGAGCTGAGGATGATACCAATCACTTGGCCATTTGCGGTCTGGGGGCTTGACATGGTTGGGCCTTTTAAAAGGTCCAAGGATAAGAAGACCCACCTCTTGGTGGCAGTTGACAAATTCACAAAGTGGGTTGAAGCAGAGCCAGTTAGTAAGTGTGACGCAGCCACGGCGGTTCAGTTCGTGAAAAGGGTGATATTTCGCTTTGGCTTTCCACACAGCATTATAACTGACAATGGTACCAATCTGTCTAAGGTCGCTATGGAGGAGTTTTGTCAACGAGAGCATATTCGACTTGATGTTTCATCAGTGGCTCACCCTCAATCCAATGGTCAAGCTGAGAGAGCTAATCAGGAGATCTTGAAGGGCATCAAGCCCCGGCTTTTGGTCCCTTTGCAACGGACGCCGGGTTGTTGGGTGGAGGAGTTACCCTCCGTGTTATGGAGCATCAATACTACTCCTAACAGGTCTACGGGTTACACGCCTTTCTTCATGGTTTATGGAGCGGAAGCAGTCCTTCCCAGTGACATCCGTCATGACTCGCCTCGAGTAGCGGCTTATGTTGAGGCGGATAATGAGCGGGCCCGCCAAGATGCTCTTGACTTGTTGGACGAACAGCGTGATGTGGCAGCAGCTCGCTCGGCGATTTACCAACAAGACCAGCGCCGTTATCACAGCAGCCGGGTTAAGTCCCGGGTCTTCCAGGAAGGTGATCTAGTGCTCCGGCTCATCCAAGACCAGGCAGATGCACATAAGTTATCCCCGCCGTGGGAAGGGCCCTTTGTGGTCAACAAGAACTTGCACAACGGGTCATACTACCTTATCGACATTCGGGAGCACAAGGATTCACGTAAGTCGGAGGAAGAGACCCGTCGGCCGTGGAACATAGCTCAGCTTCGGCCTTATTACACTTGAGCCACCGGCTCTCATAATGTACATATTTCTATAGCCATGTATATATTATGATAAATAATAAAGCAGGACCTTTGTCCTTTTCTCCTCCAAAGGTAAAACGTGTTATTTCCATTACAACATTACATGGTCACTTGGAGGTGGAGCCGGCTTATGATCGTATTCGAATCTAGCCGTAAACAATATGATCACCTGGGGGCTTCCTGTTCAAACATAGGTCGCATTCGAACCAAAGAGAACATAGCTGTCGATACCCACTTGATTGGCAAATTGCCGAGCTCATTGGGGAGTTTTCTTTGATCATATTTGAATCATAGTTCAACACCCTTTGGGAACCGACGTGGATTGTATTCGAATCAGCGTCGTTAAACAACTCTTAAGGTCATTTGGGGGCTTCCTGTTCAAACATGGGCCGTATTCGAACCAAAGAGAACATAGCTGTCGGTACCCTCTTGATTGGCAACACCACACCCATTGGGGGCTATATGATCGCATTCGAATCTTATCTTAACCCCTTTGGGACGGTTCTCTGGTCGTATTCGAATCAGAAAGCCCTTAAGTTTGGATTTTTTGGTTTACAACAAGTTATTTTGATCATGTCAACCGTGGGCAAGGGCGGTTCTGGCTCCGCCGGCTTAATTTTGGTAACACGCAACAAGCTTTACCGATACTGGTGAACCGGAGTTGAGATCTTAACCTCATTATTCGGGTTACATAAACCGGAAGAATATTCGAAGGCTTGTAAGTATGCTGTTATGGTTACATCGAGGATATAATTGAGGGCCAGTCTTTGGTGACTTTGGTTCATATTCCGGCGTATATATAAGGTCTGGGACTCTCAATGCGGTAAGCTGCCCAGAGACTTGTGATTTGTTTTCTATGCAGGATGGTTAAAGACAGTTCTTCAAGCGTAAGGAAAGTGAATGATCAATTATAACCCGGAGGAATAAGAAGAAGCAGCTTCAATGGAGTTAAGCATTCAACACGTGCACGATGGCACGACAAAATTAAGTGTTTGTCCTACTCTATTACAAGACTCCCCGAGTCCAAAAGGTGAGGCATTGTTTTAAGGTGTAACCATGAGCCGCCTAAAAGTGAAGATGCTTGTTGAGTTGAATCTTCCGGCTCATCCCTCTCCGCTCCTCCGGCTGATTCCATGACTTGGAAGGTTGATGATTTCCAGTCAATGCCGCTCAAGGCTTCAAATTGAGCCTCGTCATCAATTAACCCGGCTGGGTCAACTTCTGGGGCGAAGGTATGCTTACGAGTTGGAGGGATCAAGCTGATGGCTTCATAACGTGGAGTGGGGATCCTCTGATTTTCCGCGTCGTAGCCCGGCTGATACTTGGTAAGGTCGGTGTCATTCCCAATCAGGGTGGCCACCGGGCGCACGCTCTTCACACAGGCAGCAAAGTCTTTTTGGTCGAAGAGGGTGCCGTCTTCCTTCAGGCTGGGGTATCCAAGAGCGATGTCGGCCGGGTCTAGCTCTGGGAGAAAAGCCTTGGCCCGGCTCAGTGCAGCTATAGCTCCGGCTCTTGCACAGGCCCGTCTTAGCTCTTGGAAGCGCTGCGGAAGAACGGCGAGCCGCCTGAGTACATCCGCCAGGTGAGTCGGAACCTCGTTGGACAGGGCCACAACGGCTAACGCACGCTGTGACCCGGTATAGAGTTGCTCCACCAAGGTGTACACGGCCTTCAGCTTGGTCAGAACATTCTGGTTAAGGTTGGAGCTTCTGGGACCTGTTTAACAAAGTCAGATAAGCCGATGGCAGTAGTGGGACTTATGAGACATAAAGAATGAAAACTTGTTAAAAGCTTGCAGAATGACTTACCAAAGATTGCGGAGACCATCTGGGACACATGATGTTTTAAGCCGAAGAGTTCGGCGGTTCTCTTAGTTAGGGCAGCCTCTGCTTTTTCAGCCCGGCTCAGCAAGGCGGCTCTCTCCTCGGCCCAAGCTCTTCTTTCTGTTTCAAATTTCTTCTTCAGTTTTTCCTGTGTAGCAACACTGAACTCGAATTTAGCATTGGCCTTCCGGGTCTCAGTTTCCTGAGTCTTCAGGCGGTTCTTCAGCTCAGAGATTTCAGATTGAACTGTCTTGCAGGCAGCCTGTACAAATTCCGGATTACAGTGTGAATAATTATCATGCAACATTGAAGTCCCAAGCACTTTGCAAAGCAAAGACACTTGGCACTTGGGGGCTAATGTATGTTGAAAGACTCTATTTAAAATTGCCGGTTCATGAAGGTAAGCCGGAAGTTAAGTCTACAACCTATTCTATCATAAGTAATAGACTTGGGGGCTAGCATGGTAAGGATGATTATGGAGTAAGCACGAGAGTTGTACCCCAGATTTTTGTTGTAGCTGCTTCACCATGTCAATCTCTAGGTCCCAGCTGTTGTGCACTTGACTAATGTAACCCGAAACAATGTCTCCAATGCTCAAATTCGCATAGTCGGTAATCTCCAGTCTGGCCTTGCGGCGCTCCAGCAGTTCTTCTTTGGCAGAGCATTTCGCCAGCATAGTGGGTCTCCCCGGTTCGACAAATTCTGTCCGGGTGATTACAACGTCCGGGTCATCGGCCGGTTGAGCTGGGCTGGGGATCTCCGGGTTAGTAGAAGCCTCTATGATTGGCTCGTCAGTTGGAGCGGTGGCTTCAGGAGCTGAGGCAGATGGCGGCTCTTGAGCAGAAGCCTCCGGTTCAGTCAGGACCGGTTCTTCGACCGGTTTGTTCTTCTTCGCCCTCTTGCTGAGCTTTGCTTGAGCACTAAAAGGACAGAAGGTTAGTACAAAAGCATGAGTAAAGATAAGCACAACATAAGATGATCATCATTACCCGGGTGCGGTCTTGAAAGCCGGCAGGTTAGATTGCATAGAGTCACCAGAGGAAGGTGAATTTTCCTGATAATTTGAATCAGACGAATTGAGCGGTTGACGGGTAACACCCGCTAAAGGATGAAAAGGGTATAAGTTGGAGATAACCTCGGTCCGGCGCTTTCTTGATGCCTCGGGTAAGCCGGAGGAGAGGTCTGCATCCTTGCTGGCCCGGGTTTGCCTCCGGCTCTCATGAATCTGTTGCTTCAAAAGAAATTGAGGATCTTGATAAGCTAAAGGATGCGAAAATCTTACTTTCCGGGTTACTCTTCGGACTTTCAGCCTTGGCAAGGGGTCCGAGTTGGAGGAAAGTATAGTTACCTCTTCAGTCACCGGGTTACTCGCTCCGGTATCATCCTGCGGATAATCAAGTCAATAAGGTGGTTAAAAAATAGACGAAAAGCATAATAGGAGCCTAACGAATCAAGGGTTACCTCTGACTCGGAGCTATCATCCAATTGAAGCAGCTCTGAGGTGCTAGGCCTACTTCCCTTCTTACGGGGAGCGGCTCTCCTGGCGGCTTTCTTAGCCTTCCTGGCCTTTTTAGCCGCCTCATGGTCATACTTGACCTTCCAGAACTTATCATTAGCCTGAAAAGTACGACAAAGATTTCTTAAGGTTCAGATGAAAACTATTAAAAGGGAAAGTAAGGTGCTCAGGTTGGTGGCTTACCGCCGGAGCCGGGTTAGCTCGGCAGAAGCGGCTTAAGCCGGTCCTCCCACAGTCGGCTAAGCTCTCATTTAAGAGAGACTTGGTCATGTCGTCCACGACGTCCTCAGGAAGGTCGTTGGAGCTGTGCCGCAGAGGGTCATCCTTCCGGCCCGTGTAATCGCACATTAAGCCGGGGCGGCGGCTCAGGGAAATCACCCGCCAAGAAATCCAGACCCGGACCAGATCAACACCGTTAAGGCCATTTCCCAGAAGAGCCTTAATCTTGTTGATGGTAGGGATCAGTGGTTGACGTTCAGCTTGAGACCGTTTGTCTGGCAGGGGGTGAGTTGGATCCAAACGCAGAGCACGAAAACCGGGCAGAGGGTTCTCATCAGCCGGAGAAGTATCCTGGCAGTAGAACCATGTCAGATTCCAGTCCTTTGGGTGGCTTGGCGGCTCAGCGTAGGGAAAGAGGCAATCCCTCCGTCGTTGAATGGAGATTCCACCAAGCTCCAAGCTAGGCCCGTTGGCACACTCATTCTGGCGGTTCAGATAAAACAGCTCCCTGAAGAGCAGTAGGCTGGGCTCTTCTCCAAGATATACTTCGCAGAATACTTGAAAGTTGCAAATATTGGACACGGAATTGGGTCCTATGTCTTGCGACCGCAGATCCAAGAAGTTCAGGACATCTCTAAAGAATTTTGAGCCGGGCGGTGCGAAGCCCCGGCTCATGTGATCAGCAAATATCACCACCTCACCATCTCTTGGTTGAGGTCTCTCCTCCGACGGGTCAGGGGCACGATAAGACATGACCTCCTTCTTGGGCAGGTAACCCGTCTTCACGAAATCAGCTAAGGTTTCATCAGTGACATTGGATCTCATCCAGTTGCACGTAATGGGTGCCTTGGGAGCCTTGGGCGGCATTGTGAAAGATGAAGCCTATGACAAAAGAAAAATGCCCGGTTCAACCATAAGCCGGAAGAAGTTTATGGTTCAGCACTCAAAATGGCGGCTTATGAAGGGGCCTAATGACATATGGCTAATTGTGTCGGGTTATCTAAGCCGCTGTGGGCGACGTGAGTAATTCAAATTGTCTACAGCTTTATCATAAGTAAGCCGAAAAGATTACGGCGCGTGGCCTCTTTTAAGCCGGAGATATGAGCCGCCATAGCTAAACGGATGCAATTTTTGACTAAGTATGGCGCAAACAAGTTTCACAGGTCGCAGTAATTATTTTGGATCAAACGATCGGCTAAAAAGAAAAATTTCTAGACCTAGAACTGACACAGATGAAGTTCAAAGGCTCGAACAGGGCCTCTATGCAATGGAAATGATCTATGTGCATTCGGAAACGGGTGCGAAAAGATTACCGCAGCAGGTTTGTACTGTCTAAAGATCAGGAAGGGGTGCTAAGGGTGGAATCCATCAAGTGTTCATGACGAACGGTGACAAACACCGACGAACTTGAAGATCACTAATGTAGATCTGAGGAAAAGGGAGGAGAAAACTTACAGATGCAGAGTTACTACAGAGATCCGTCGCATTTTTCTGGTCACATCAGGTTGATGCAGCGGCCTGAGTTGGTGAAGGCGAGGAGATCCGCGGCGGCGGTGGTGGAGCTCGAGCGGCAGTACAGTCGTGAGAGGAGGAAGACGATGGAGGCGACAGGTGAATGGAGGCTCATGGGCCGGGCTTATTTATAAGGTGCGGCTAATAAGTGGGCGCGAGAAACGAGGGGGCCACGGCGTGATTATCTCGCGATAGAAGCGCCTCGATTTCTGGGATGGCCATTAAAGATAAGATCCGTTGGGATATGACAGAATAAAAAATGAACTTAATGGAAGATGACGTCATGGCAGGTTCTCAGGAATCCAGAAGATGACGTCACGGCGGGTTAAAACCTTCGCACGAATATAAGCCGGAAGATTTTCTCTCAAAGGGATTGAAGATTGACATGAAGCGGTTCAAATCAATCTGGGGCCTAATGTTGAGGATATAACCATTAGAGTCACCAGCCCAGGAGGGGCCGGGTTACGTCATAATGGTCATCACGCAAAGCCCAGCACCAAACTTGAAGACGGCGGGTCAATAATGGGCTTAAGACCCGGAGATGGCTTTAGGCCCGTAGTGTTAACCGCCGTTAGGGTGAAGCTTGTAGTGTAAGGCAAGAATAGTTAAGAGTCCGAGCCGGACACTGTTATGAGCCGGCCGGGGTTCTGAAAGCCGCTGGGCGTCAGTCTCTTTATATAAAGGGACGACCCGGCGGCGGTTTAGGGACGACCCGGCGGCGGTTTAGGGACAAGAGAGATAACAGATCGATAGCCAGGCATAGCGATTAAGCTCCCTGGTCATTGAAACCCTAAGTAATACCACCTCAACTGGACGTAGGCTTTTACCTTCACCGTAAGGGGCCGAACCAGTATAATCCTCGTGTCCCTTGTCCCGTTTAACCCCTTTAAGCTTCCTAGCTGTGATGGCTCCACGACTAAGTCCTTGCGCGAGGACATCTGCCGTGACAATTCCACGACAACTAGCAAAGCAAAGATAGAAGTGATTTCGAGAGTATGGTCATCTTGCCTGCAAGGTTCTCAGAGTTGTCGAAAGCTTGATCCTCGTAAGCGTTCTCAACAGGTTCCTCCTAAGCGTACTCGTCTCCCGGCTCTACCCAAAGCAAGAACACAAACAAAGGACCAACAATCAATCACAGGAAATGCACAGGCAACATCATGCAATACATGGCATGATATGCGAGATGTATGCAATGCATATGCGTGCTCCGGAAGGGAAAAGATGAACAAGGCATCAACTTGGCAAACCAAGTATGCCGCTGGAAAGATGAGATGATTTCGGTCGAAATCGATATAAAGATCACCGGAAACGGATGCACGGTTTGCAAATGGCAAGCAAAACAAGAATGACACAATTCTGCGATTAACAGCATGATAGCACCTAGAATACATCAAGTAACTATGCTACAACACCCCAATATAGCAACAAAGCATATGGTAGTGATCTACAAGAGATGCTTGACAAAATATGAACAGTGAGCTACGGCTAGATTACAAAATAATAGGTTCAAACAAGCATGGCAAAAGTGCGAAAGATATCAGCTGCACAGACTTGGTGAAAATACTGAACATGGCTTAAACATCATCAGGTAGCAATGTTCAGACCAAGCAGTCAACATGCTACAGGAACTTATCATAGCAAAACAAGGCATGACATGAATCTACTAAATGCATAGAACAAAAGTCCCTTACTGATCATGAGCTAAAAGGGCACAGAAGATATGATGGCACCCATGTAAACATAGCAACTTTCGTTAACAGGTTTCAGACTTAGCAGAAAACAGAGCATGGCATTAACAGAATTATGACTCCATAATTGCAAACAGTGGCATGGATGGCTATAGTATAACCATATATTCAAAACATCCTTAATAAAGTATCTCAAAATAAGCATGGATCTCACTATAGCATCAAGTTTACAAGGCATAAAAATAACAGCAGGTAAAGGACTTAGCAAAATCCTAAGTCCCTGAAAACAGAAACATCACGAAGCCTAGTTTGCATGCTTGTGCTAGTCACCATATAGATCACAAAAATACATGGCATACACCCCTGTAAAGATGGCATGGCATAGATCAAAACACATGTAGAGTTCATGCCCAAAAGATGCACACATTAAATGCAGAAAAAATGACAAAACATCAAGTTCTGATAAGTAACAACAGTAAACATCATATAGCACTCTTGCATTAGATATTTCGGCACCCAGATGAACTCAAACTAGAATGGCACAATGGAACAAAATGAAGAGCATCTTGTGATGAATATTCAGATATATCACGCGCATGAAACGGAGTTGTATGCAAGGAGATATAATGCGATGAACAGAGCCACATAATATGAGCAATTCGGGACTTAGCAGAAAAACGAGGGGGGGGAGTCAACCTCGTTTCCAGATCTAGGGTTCGTCGGCGCGGACGTCGAGGTTCGTCGGAGGAGTGGCCGGAGGAGAGCTCGGGGGAGGTCACCGGGGTCGGGGCCGGCCGGATCCGGCGAGGGGGA
>NC_057796.1:33217576-33226101 GCF_018294505.1 Triticum aestivum | reverse complement strand
CGGGCTCGCGGGCCGGCGGCATGCCACGTGGCGGAGCGCAGTTGGCGCGGGGCGGCGGCGCGATCTGTCCGGCCGGACCGGACGTGTCCGGCGGCGGAGAGGGAGCGGGGCTAGGGTTTCGGGACCCGGATTTGGAGGAGGGGTGCACATATTTATAGGTAGAGGGAGCTGGGAGACTCCAAATGAGGTGCGGTTTTCGCCCACACGATCGTGATCCAACGACGGAGAGCATGGAAGTGACTTAGATGGGTTATTGGACTGTTTTGGAGGGGTGTTGGGCTGCAACACACAAAAGTCCTTTGCGGTTACCCGGTTAACCGTTGGAGCATCAAACGACCTCCAAATGGAACGAAACTTGACAGGTGGTCTACCGGTGGTGTACCAAGGCCACTTGGCAAACCTCGGTCCATTCCAAGAACATTTAACACCCGCTCACGAAAAGAGACAAGATGGGTGCACCGGTGTATGTGGGAGTGTCAGATTGCAAAACGGACAACGGGGAAAATGCTCGGATGCATGAGACGAACACGTATGCAAATGAGATGCACATGATGACATGATATGAGCTGCATGACATGAACAAAATGCAAAACGAAAGACAAAACCCGACCACGAAGGGAATATCATAGCACATAGCCGAAAATGGCAAGAGTTGGAGTTACAAATATGGAAAGTCACATCCGGGGCGTCACAACACTCCACTACTACGAGAGGTTCTTGTCCCGAGATCTAGGACTGAAAGAACTCCGGATATTCGGAATGGAGGTGGTCCTCGCGCTCCCAGGTGGCTTCTCGGTCGGAATGGTGTGACCACTTCACTTTTAGGAATTTGATAGACTTGTTGCGAGTCTTGCGCTCAGTTTCTTCAAGAATAGCAACGGGGTGCTCATGATAAGACTGATCTCTTGGAGGTCAATCTCTTCGAAGTTGATGGTGCGCTCAGGAGTCTTGAAGCACTTGCGAAGCTGTGACACGTGGAACACATCGTGCACGTTCGCAAAGTTGGAGGGTAGCTCAAGTTGATAGGAGAGGTCGCCTCTTTTGCCAATGATCTTGAAAGGACACATATCTAGGGGCAAGCTTCCCTTTTATACCGAAGCGACGAGTGCCTTTCATTGGAGATACGCGGAGGTAGACATGGTCTCCAATCTCGAAAGCCAAGTCACGGTGCTTGCTATCATAGTAACTCTTCTGGCGCGATTGCGCGACTTTGAGATTTTCACGGATGACTTTACACATTTCTTCAGCCTCTGTGATTAAGTCATTGCTAAGAAGTTGGCGTTCACCAGTCTCTGACCAATTGAGAGAAGTACGGAACTTTCTGCCATATAGAATCTCGAATGGGGCCTTGCCCGAACTCGCTTGGAAGCTGTTGTTGTAGGAGAACTTGGCATATGGAAGACAATCTTCCCACTTCATGCCAAAGGAAATGACACAAGCCCTGAGCATATCTTCAAGGATTTGATTGACTCGCTCGACTTGGCCACTAGTTTGAGGATGGAAAGCTGTGCTGAAGCGAATGTTGGTGCCCATGGCCTTCTGGAAGGAGTCCCAGAACTTAGAAGTGAAGATGCTTCCACGATCTGAAGAAATCAATTGTGGAATGCCGTGCAAGGAGACAATCCTGGAGGTGTATAGCTCTGCTAACTGAGCTGCTGCGATAGATACTTTGATTGGAAGAAAATGAGCCACTTTAGTAAGCTTGTCGATGACAACGAAGATAGCATCATTTCCGCGTTTGGACTTGGGAAATCCAGTCACGGAGTCCATTTCGATATGATCAAACTTCCATTCTGTAATAGCAAGAGGTTGGAGGAGACCAGCTGGTCGTTGGTGTTCTGCTTTCACCCTTCGACAGACATCACATTCGTTCACGAATTGAGCGATTTCTCGCTTCATTCGAGTCCACCAATACGACTGCTTGAGGTCATGGTACATCTTCGTACTTCCAGGATGAATGGAAAGAAGAGAATTGTGTGCCTCGTTCATAATGGCTTTCCTTAGATCACCTTTAGGAACCACAATCCGGTCCTCGAAGAATAAAGTGTCTCGGTCATCAATGCGATAGCACCTGTATTTGGAAATGCGCTTGTCAATACCACGTTTCACCTTCTTCACCATGGCATCAAGAAGTTGTGCCTCACGAATTTGATCTTCCAAATTAGGAGAGACTTGGAGATTGGCAAGAAAGCCTTGAGGAACAACTTGGAGATTCAGTTTGCGGAAAACTTCACAAAGGTCCGGTTGGAAGGGCTTGAGAATTAAGCTGTTGCAATAAGCCTTCCTGCTCAAAGCATCTGCAATGACATTGGCCTTGCCTGGAGTATATTCAATACTCGGATTGTACTCTTGAATCATTTCGACCCATCGAGTTTGCCTGAGGTTGAGGTTGGGCTGAGTGAAGATGTACTTGAGACTCTTGTGATCGGTGAATATGTCCACTTTCCTTCCCAACAAGAGATGTCTCCATGTTATTAGTGCATGAACAACTGCCGCCAACTCAAGATCGTGAGTGGGGTAGTTCTTTTCGTTGGGCTTCAACTGACGATAGGTATAGGCCACAACTTTCTTCTCTTGCATTAACACAGCACCGAGACCTTGAAGAGAAGCATCACAGAAAACTTCGAATGGCTTGGATTCGTCAGGAGGAGTTAAGACAGGAGCTGTGACGAGTTTCTCTTTGAGAGTGTTGAAAGCAACATCACACTCAGGAGTCCAAACATACTTGACATGCTTCTGGAGGAGGTTGGAAAGAGGCTTTGCAATCTTAGAGAAATTCTCAACGAATCTTCGACAATAACATGCAAGCCCAAGAAAACTGCGAAGCTGCTTGACATTCTGAGGAGGTCCCAATTCACAATTGCAGACACCTTCTCGGGATTAACAGCGATGCCATTGGCAGAGATGATATGACCAAGGTAAAGAACTTCATCAAGCCAAAACTCACATTTGGAAAACTTCGCATAGAATTGATACTCTCTGAGCTTGTCGAGCACCAATCGCAAATGTTTGGCATGGTCCTTCTTATTCTTGGAGAAGACCAAGATATCATCGAGATACACCAGGACGAATTCATTGGTGTAGGGGTTGAAGATGAAGTTCATCATTCGAGAGAATGTTGGAGGAGCATTGACAAGGCCGAAAGACATGACAGTATATTCATAAGAACCAAAGCTTGTTCTGAATGCTGTCTTGGGAATATCTTCTTCACGAATGCGAATCTGATGATAACCCATCCGGAGGTCAAGCTTGGAGAAGACTCTAGCACCTTTAAGTTGCTCGAATAGCTCATTGATGTTGGGAAGTGGATACTTGTTCTTAATTGTCTTCTTGTTCAATGGACGGTAGTCGACGCAAAGTCGGTCCGTGCCATCCTTCTTCTGGACAAAAAGAACACCACAACCCCATGGAGATGAACTCGGTCTGATCAGACCCATACGCTCTTGTTCATCGAGCTGTTTCTTCAATTCCTTCAGCTCCTTGGGTCCAAGCTTGTATGGACGCTTGCAAACGGGTTCAATGCCAGGCTCAAGATCGATAACGAACTCGACTGGCCGGTGAGGAGGCATACCCGGAAGCTCTTCTGGAAAGGCATCTTGGTACTCATAAACGACTAGAATCTGAGAGATTGCGTCTAGCTCGCCCTTCTCATTGAGAGCGGCATAGATGATCACATCCTCAGAAGAGTGTGTCAATTGAATTTCCATGGCAGCACAATCAAGTTGAGCCTTGTGCTTAGAAAGCCAGTCCATGCCGAGAATTAGATCAATATCCGAGTCACCAAGAACAATTGGTTTAGCCAGAAATTTATAGTTGCCCAAGTTGATAGAGACATCAGGAGCAACCAAACTAGAAGTCATAAGCTTTCCCAGAGAAACAACTTGCATAACTTTGGATAAAATCTCTGTGTCAACATTGTCCTTCGATGCAAATGGGTATGACATGAAAGAATGCGATGCACAAGTATCAAATAAGACTTTTGCAGGAATATCATTAACTGAGAGATTACTCATTATCACATCAGTAGATTCCTCCGCTTGAGCTGCATTCATCATGTTCACCATTGCAGACTTGGGATTATGCTTGACCACTGCATTGCTGGAAGATCTCACAGGAGGAGGAGGCGGAAGATGCCTTTGGTTGAAACACTTGTTGGCATAGTGACCTTTCTGCTGACACTTGTTGCAAGTCACCTCTGAGAGCGGACGATGATAAGAAGCATTCGACTTTGGAGCTTGATTCTGAGACTTGTTCTGATAGCCAGGGTTGGGTGGGTGGGAAGATCCATGGCCACCTTTGTCCTTCTGCTGGAAAGGCTGACGAAACGGAGGAGGAGGAGGCAATCAGAACTTCTGTTGCTTAGCAGCCACTAGTGAGGAAGAAGAAGACTGAACTGCGTCCCTGACTCTCTTTTTAGAAGCCTCACACATGAGCTGAGCAGCCTCTTGCTTCAGTGCCATGTTGTAGAAATCATCATACTTGGTCGGCTCAAAAAGCACGAGAGGTAATTGCAGATCTTCTCTAAGGCCACCTCTGAATTGATAGATCATGCTCTTTTCATCAGGAACGACTTGCTTAGCAAATCGAGCGAGTTTCTGAACCTGGGTATTGTATTGATACACGGACATGCTGCCTTGCTTGAGATTGCGAAACTCCTCACGCTTGCTCTCAACAACACTTTGTGGAATGTGGTGAGCTTTGAACTCTCGGCGGAAATCATCCCAGGTAATCACACGACCTCCTCTAGAATCTTTGTATTGTTGATACCACTCGGCAGCTTGATCCTTGATTTGAAAAGAAGCAAACTTGACAAAGTCCTCAGGCCTGACATTGCTACATTCAAAATGCTTGTTGATGTCCACGAGCCAATCATCGGCGTCTGTGGCATCGGCACAGTAGCTGAAATACTTCGGCTGATTTGCGAGGAACTGGTTGAGGGCAGCGAAGTGAGGCTAATTGTTGCCTTGGCCTTGATTTCCTTGGTTGCCTTGCCCTTGGGTGCGCTCTTGCAAGAGTTGCAAAATCATCTGAGCATTGACGTTGGTGGCTGCCATGATAGCTTGCCATGCCTCCGAAGGTGGAGGTGGTGGCGGAGGGTTCGCCTGACTCCCATCATTGCGTTTCGGATTCTGACGCGTTGGCGGAGCCATCCTGAAGAGGGTAACATCCGTTAGCATCTTGATAGACAGATTGACAAGTTGAATCAACGGATAGAAATTGCAACATATAGCCTTCACAATAAACATTCGAACAAGGATGAACGAATGAAATCCATAGTAAAACATCACACTTCCATAAGTTGAGAAGCCACTTGATAAAGGGGTGATGAATGAAATAACAAGGTACGACTGGAACAAATAAGTGGTAAGGATTATCCAATCGCAAACCAAATATCTGTGGCAAGAAATGCTAAGAGCTACTTGAATCCCACCTATAAACTCCCGAAACTTTCTGGTTATGCAATCTGGTGTTGGGGATACAGGGGACACAAAATATATCACCCAAACTAGCAATGCCTAGATCCAGCTGTATCCATCCATCAACACATAACCAAGAAACCTTCCGAAATCGTGTACCTCAACCTTCGAAAAGCATCCGTTATACGAGTTATGGCAATACTCCCGAACTCCCGCCCCAGTACTGGGTGGCGTCGAGGTGATCTCACCAACAACTGCATAAAAGAGATTTTCGATGTCGGCGAAACTCAGGTATTCCAGAACTGCAACGATAAAATTGTGATGACAACACCTCGGAGCTCAACTCCCCGGGACATTGCCACAACCCCTAAATGTCAGGAGGCACCAAGAACAATGTTCTCATCACAAAACCATCGGAACGATTCCAAGATACCCGCGTGATCCTAAAAAAAATTTAGTGAAATTTGAGGAGAGGAGAGTCAAAACTTCTACGTCAGGAGACCTCACCAGAGCGACGAAGGGGATGAGGAGTAAAAAGAATCCTACTCTCCGATATATATAATCCTAAGACTCAAAACATTTTTGTTCTAGATTCAACAACGCCAGCGATTCGATCAAGCAGGGGGCTCCTATGTCGGGGATGGCTTTGATTAACAACTTGTAACACCCACGATGCGGCTATATCTCCCACGTGTCGAGGCACGACTTAGAGGCATAACCGCATTGTAGGTATTGTCGCAAGAAGGGTCATCTTCACACAATCCCATGTAATGAACAAGAATGGGATAAAGAGAGTTGGCTTACAATCGCCACTTCACGCAATACATAAATTAATTCATACATCATCCAAAATCCACACATAGACCGACTACGGTCAAATCCAAATGAAAAGAAGACAACCAAAAATCCTAGATCCCCGATCGTCCCAACTGGGCTCCACTACTGATCATCAGGAAACAAAACATAGTAACGACCACGTTCCTCGTCGAACTCCCACTTGAGCTCGGTTGCGTCGCCTGCACTGGTATCGTCGGACCTGCAACTGTTTTGATTGAATCTGTGAGTCACGAGGACTGAGCAATCTCACACCCGCGAGATCAAGACTATTTAAGCTTATAGGAAGGATGGGGTAATGAGGTGGAGCTGTAGCAAGCACTAAGCATATATGGTGGCTAACATACGCAAATAAGAGCGAGAAGAGGAGCAACGCAACGGTCGCGAAGCTAGAAATGATCAACAAGTGATCCTGAAACTACTTACGTTCAAATATAACCCAAACCCTCTTCGCTTCCCGGGCTCCGCCGAAAAGAGACCATCACGGCTACACACACAGTTGATGTATTTTAATTAAGTCAAGTGTCAAGTTCTCTACAACCGGACATTAACAAATTCCCATCTGCCTCAAAACCGCGGGCACGGCTTTCAAAAGATAATACCCTGCAGGGGTGTCCCAACTCAGCCCATTATAAGCTCTCACAGTCAATGAAGGATATTCCTTCTCCCGGGAAGACCCGATCAGTCTCGGAATCCCGGTTTACAAGACATTTCGACAATGGTAAAAGAAGACCAGCAAGACCACCCGACTGTGCCGACAAATCCCGATAGGAGCTGCACATATCTCGTTCTCAGGGCAAACCGGATGAGACATCCTACGAGTAAAACCAGGCCTCAAGTTTCCCCAAGGTGGCCCCGCAGTCTACTCGGTTCGGACCAACACTCGAAGGAGCACTGGCCAGGGGAGGGGGGTTAAATAAAGATGACCCTCGGGCTCGCGAAAACCCAAGGGAAAAAGGCTTAGGTAGGCAAATGTAAGACCAAGGTTGGGTCTTGCTGGAGGAGTTTTATTCAAGGCAAACTGTCAAGGGGGTCGCATAAATCACCCAACCGCGTAAAGAACACAAACTCAAGGAACATAACACCGGTATGACGGAAACTAGGGCGTCAAGAGTGGAACAAAACACCAGGCATAAGGCCGAGCCTTCCACCCTTTACCAAATATATAGATGCATTAATTAAATAAGAGATATTGTGATATGCCAAAATATCCATGTTCCAACATGGAACCAACTTCAACTTCACCTGCAACTAGCAACGCTATAAGAAGGGCTGAGCAAAAGCGGTAACTTAGCCAAACAACGGTTTGCTAGGAAAGGATGGTTAGAGGCTTGACATGGCAATATGGGAGGCATGATATAGCAAGTGGTAGGTAGCGCAGCATAGCGATAGAGCGAACAACTAGCAAAGCAAAGATAGATGTGATTTCGAGAGTATGGTCATCTTGCCTGCAAGGTTCTCAGAGTTGTCGAAAGCTTGATCCTCGTAAGCGTTCTGAACAGGCTCCTCGTAAGCGTACTCGTCTCCCGGCTCTACCCAAAGCAAGAACACAAGCAAAGGACCAACAATCAATCACGGGAAATGCACAAGCAACATCATGCAATACATGGCATGATATGCGAGATGTGATATGCAATGCATATGCGTTCTCCGGAAGGGAAAAGATGAACAAGGCATCAACTTTGCAAACCAAGTATGCCGCTGGAAAGATGAGATGATTTCGGTCGAAATCGATATAAAGATCACCGGAAACGGATGCACGGTTTGCAAATGGCAAGCAAAACAAGAATGACACAATTCTGCAATTAACAGCATGATAGCACCTAGAATACATCAAGTAACTATGCTACAACACCCCAACATAGCAACAAAGCATATGGTAGTGATCTACAAGAGAGGCTTGACAAAAGATGAAGACTGAGCTACGGCTAGATCACAAAATAACAGGTTCAAACAAGCATGGCAAAAGTGCAAAAGATACCAGCTGCACAGACTTGGTGAAAATACTGAACATGGCTTAAACAACATCCGGTAGCAATGTTCAGAGCAAGCAGTCAACATGCTACAGGAACTTATCATAGCAAAACAGTATGCAAGGAGATATAAAGCGATGAACAGAGCCACATAATATGAGCAATTCGGGACTTAGCAGAAAAACGAGGGGGGGAGTCAACCTCGTTTCCAGATCTAGGGTTCGTCGGCGCGGACGTCGAGGTTCGTCGGAGGAGTGGACGGAGGAGAGCTCGGGGGAGGTCGCCGGGGTCGGGGCCGGCC
>NC_057796.1:33201243-33217027 GCF_018294505.1 Triticum aestivum | reverse complement strand
GGCGGCGGCGCGATCTGTCCGGCCGGACCGGATGTGTCCGACGGTGGAAAGGGAGTGGGGCTAGGGTTTCAGGACCTGGATTTGGAGGAGGGGTGCATATATTTATAGGTAGAGGGAGCTAAGAGACTCCAAATGAGGTGCGGTTTTCGCCCACACGATCGTGATCTAACCACGGAGAGCATGGAAATGACTTAGATAGGTTATTGGGCTGTTTTGGAGAGGTGTTGGGCTGCAACACACAAAAGGCCTTTGCAGTTACCCGGTTAACCGTTGGAGCATCAAACGACCTGCAAATGGAACGAAACTTGACAGGTGGTCTACCGGTGGTGTACGAAGGCCACTTGGCAAACCTCGGTCCATTCCGAGAACGTTTAACACCCGCTCACGAAAAGAGACAAGAGTTGTGCACCGGTGCATGTGGGAGTGTCGGATTGCAAAACGGACAACGGGGAAAATGCTCGGATGCATGAGACGAACACGTATGCAAATGAGATGCACATGATGACATGATATGAGCTGCATGACATGAACAAAATGCAAAAGGAAAGACAAAATCCGACCACGAAGGGAATATCATAGCACATAGCTGAAAATGGCAAGAGTTGGAGTTACAAATATGGAAAGTCACATCCGGGGCGTCACACGAGTCAATCGCAGGCACGGTACCGGTGAGTCGAAGTAGTCCGGGCCGCAGGGGTGGCGTCATGTGCACGTCCATTGAACAACAATCAAGCGTGATCCCAGCAAGCTGATATATACCAGGCTGCACGGGCGGCGGCTTGCGCGTGTCCATTTACCGGGTAATGTGGCATGGACGAAACGCCGCAATGTTGCCAGTACGTGCTCCATACCCATGGTATAAACCACATTTATAGTGAGCAATTATCCTGTGTACAAAAAATACAGCAGGGCATAGCAGTTGTATGTCGAAGGAAATCAACATGTACTTAACAAAATATAAATATATAGGATAAATATCACCTGATTTTATTTAGGCAACAGATGATCACTTATACGGCGTCCGTAGATAACCAAGAACATTTGTATTGATCTTTTCAAGGACCTGATTTATTTAGGCGACAGGCGCGCGGTCGCGCGGGCGGCATATCTGAGCGAGCGAATGGGCGGCTCAGGAGACCAGGCCAGGCCGGCGCGGCCGCGACGGTTTGACGCACTAGTCAACCCATCACCGCGGTGCTGCGGGGACGGCTCATCATAGAGACAACAGCAACTGGAGGTGAGGCCTCAGCAGAGGCGAGTGGGAAACAACCAGCGGAGGACGTGGCTTCAGTCATAACAGTGGAGGCAGCGCTATAGCAATGACGACTCGGACGGCCTCACATCCAACAGAAGAAACAGCAGAGTCGAACAGCTCAACCCAGCGAGGGATGTACTCGCGAAGCGAGGTGGCAGTGGGGGTTGCTTCCGAGTCGCCGCCGATTGAACAGACCGGGTCATGGCCCTTTTTTTTGAACCTGCTCCGTGGGGCCAACACATCTATGTGGTAGCTTGAGAGGGGTTGAGTGGGACGAGAGACGCGAGGCAATCAACACACAAGACAAGGATTTAAACAGCTTCGGGCCCCGGAAAACATCATCCGGTAATAGGCCTACATGTTGTTTGTGGCTAGGTCTCATTATGCTCATGACGGAGTCGCCGCATAAGCCGGCTCCCCTTTAGTTGTGTCTAACCTTTGCGATTCTCTTCTCCTCTCCCCTTTGCGGAACCCTGCCCCTCCTTTTATATGTTGAAGGGGCGGTTTACATGACTAGTCCTAGTTGGATTAGGATACTCTATTACAAGTGGAGCCCTAGCCTTGCTTCCTTTGTAGGAGAATATTCCTTGTGCTTTCCTCATAAACCGGCCCATCATTAACATGAACCGGCCTTCTGGGCCTTGGGCCTTGTCATCCGTCTGACCCACCCGCCGGGTCACCAGTGAGTCATAATGTTCAGGCGGGTTGTTTGTAAACCACCAGGTCAGGGCGGGTCGCCAGTGAATCGCCAAGTATCAGTCGGGTCTCAAGTAGACCGCCAAGTCCGGCAGGGTCATACCGCAGGGTATATCCCCGACAGTGTGCAAACAAACACCTCAAATCAAAGTCTGACGACGAAAATTGTTGTGGGAGTACTAGCAAAGTGGATTTTACCTTTTTAGGTTTTTTTAGGACCAGCAAAGTAAAATTTAATGCTAGCTTAGTTATATGTCTCGCTTACCTGCAAATAAAATAATGGTGAGCTCGTCCTGATGGATCACGAGGACGTGCCACTACTGGTGAAGTGGTCGCCTTGAATGGCAGACCATATTGCAGCGGTGTGCACATGGAGGATGACAGCCAGGACAAAACAACGGCGGCCGAGAATAAACGGTATCAATACATATTGGAGGCCCTGTCCTACTGCTTAAACAACGTTTTGCACTTGCCATGCTGCGACCAAGTGTAAATCTGTGACACTATACAAGTACCAGGTTGATAGACGACGAACTATCGATGCTGTGGCAGGGGCACTACTTGCTTATCTTTGGACTAATATATCTAGTCACTGGCACGTGAATTCGACACTCTTTCAGAATACGATGATACTAATATGACAACACTGTGCCAGATGCTCTTTAACCAGGCATATTTCTCTCCATAGTGCTCGTGAGCCAGCAGGCTCTGCACCTGGCATGCTGCAGGCTGCGCTGCTCCTGTACAAAAAAAATGGTGTTCAGTATTTTGCCAAAAGAGTGATAGTGCTACACAGTACAAACATGTTTTTTTTTCGATCAAACCACAGACTCCTCAATTGCGGTTTAGTTTTGATGGCTTTACAATGTCTAATGTAACGGTAACAGCGGAGCTCGAAATTCTTTGCTTGGTACAGCTTTTAGTTGTTTGGATAAGTTTTGGTTGATGTTTGATGTTAATTTTGACTATACATGAATCGATATTGTTTGCCAGGTGGATAGCCAGGTGGATACTAAAATGATTACGAGCGAGGTACTTACTCAGTTCTTAAATATAGGTCTTTTTATAAATTTGAATATGCATTACATACGAATTAATGTAGACATATTCTAGAGTGCAGATTCATTCTTTTCTTCGTATGTAGTCCATATTAGAATTCCTAAAAATACATATATTTAGGAACCGAGGGAGTAGATTATATGCTCAAAGCACTTGTTCAGTATTATATGCTCCAAGCAGGCAGCGAGGAATATCAAAAGATGCTCGCAAGTGATTTGGACAAGACGCTTCGTCAGATTCAGCCTGAACCATATTAAGTACTCGTATTTCCGTATTCTGGACCTTTCCATGATTTACTCAATTTGTGCTGATATTTTCATATTTCGGATTTATGAAGGAACATGATGGCCTGCCACACCTAGCAGTATCCTGTGGCCGATCATGTTCAGTACTTTTCAAAACAAATATGAATTAATGGTTCGCACTAGTATAAATCCTATACCATTGTAATCCTCTCATAGAGTTTGTTTTTCCCGAAGTTACAACTGCTCGAATTGTTAATCATGCTTTGCAGAATTCAGTTGTAACTTGCCACAAACAGTGTACGTAATTGATGTGTTCAATCCTATTATATGTTGGGTTTATTCACCCTTTTTCTTGGTTATTTCGTTCAGGTTGTGATCTTCAAGTTCCCTTTCCACCTCATCAGCTCGGATTGGCAAAGAGAGTAGGACGGCACATAAGCATATCATGATATCTTAATTAGAGAAATTGTTTTATTACTTTCTTTTATTTTTATTCCATGGCAACGCGCAGGTTCTCACTTTGTTCGGCTATGCATTTCAAATGTAGTGTACTTAAGATTAACTGTTTTTATTCTCATATTTTTGGAGTTTAGTTCTCAAGTCCTTCTCTTGGTTGTAGTAACATCTTATGTTATGGACTTATGGTACAGAGGGAGTATGTGCATGTCCAATAAAAATTGAGTGAATTCCGGTTTTCACCCCCTATTTTGACATTTTTGACATTAATTATTCCATTTAGCAAAATTTCATCAGTTTTACCCCATTTAGCAAAACTTCTGCCACGATTTACCCTGTTTAAAATTTCGTGAGTGTTCTGGCCGACATGCCCCAATTGTCAAGTCCAGCTGGCATGCCACATCGATGGTTTTTTCCTGCTTATTTTTCTCTCTCCTAAACCAGTGCTCGCAGCTTCTCCCGACCGGACCGGTCCGACGGAGGTCGCTCGCGTCGCGTCCAACGCATAATGCCTGAGTCGACCACGCTTCGTACTCACGCCCAATCGATTGCATCGCTCGTCCAGGCTTCTGCCCGCAGGTACCCGTCAGGCTCGCTCGAACCTAGGGTTAGGGATTGTCAGGCAATGGCAATGGGTATGGCGACAGTGGCACGATTTCATACCTCCTCGAGCGGCGTTGTATGGCCGCGACATCAAGGCAAGAAACGACCCCGTGGAATCCGGCTCCGTCAATCTCGCCGACATCTGGCCGCGACATCAAGGCAAGAAACGACCCCATGTAATCCGGCTCCAGCAAGCTCGCCGACGTCGGCGTGGGCGCATCCATGTACATGACCCCATCAGGTTGTGCTCAGTTGCTGGTCTATGGGACCGTTGATCCAACAAATCAGCGAGGTTACCCAATTCCACAGGATTTTGACCATCTCCATCATATATAGCAAATTTTTGTATTATGAATTTTTCCTGACTCATGCATTGGCCGGTGAGGTGTTTGATTCAGACAGAATTAAAATGCTTATTAGAAGATCACGTCTATACATATCACCTATCTATAACTGACGTACATTGATTTAAAGTTCTCTTTTTCAACATTTTGAATATTGTCGAAATCCTTTTACTTCTTCGTTTGCAGCGTGCGCGTGATTCGAAGGAAGGCGAGCGATGCGTGCTATGAATATTGGAGGCCGGAATGGTGCGGCCCGACTTAAGCGTTGTGCCTTGGACGCGAACGACCTGCTCTAGCGATCATATCGGGCCAGCCCGGTCGAGCGAAGCTGCGAGGACCGGTTCAACATGGAGAAAATAGACGGGTAAAAAACCGTCGATGTGGCATGGTAGATAGACCTAACAATTGGGACCTGCTCATCAGAACACTCGCAAAATTATAAAAAGGGAAAATTATGGCAGAACTTTTGCTAAATGGGGTAAAATGGATGAAATCCTGCTAAATGGGGTAATTAATGTCAAAAATGTCAAAAATAGAGGGTAAAAAAGGGAATTCACTCTTGAAAATTTGATATGCTTTGTACTAACAATCTGATGTGATTTAATAGATACATTTTTCAGATACTAAACATGTAGTAAAACTATGAAACTAAAACGGGGTATTACTGTTGGCATTTGATGGCGAAGTGTGGAAATATAGAAAAAAGAACACTAAAATTTAGCTTTTGGTGAGTAATCTGTGATTTTGTTATGTATGTGTCTGGCTTTAGTTTGCAAATGCAACTTGAAATACATATGTGATTGCTCTTTCCTTTTGCACCGAATAACCAGAGAATATTAGTACTATGTTGGTGTTGACAGGCCACACTATCTTCTTCAGTGGCATGGGCAACGTGTATTATGTCGAAGTGTGTAGGATTATTGATTTTATGTCTTTATTTGTACCAATATATATTTATACAACGGCGTGTATTTCTCATTCAACCAGTTTCCTCACATGTAAAGACAAGTAATGCTCTGAGAAAATGCGGGGAGGTCTTTATTTACTCAAGTATATGAAATTCTTATATCACTCTAGAATATGACCAGCACAAGGGGTCCTTTTATACACTTCTTATAAATGCACCAACATCGTCCACTAGTAGAAAACGAAGCTTTATCACCGGTTCGTAAGGGCCTTTAGTGCCGGTTCTGCAACCGGCACTAAAGTGTGGAGACTAAAGCCCCCCCCCCCTTTAGTACCGGTTCGGCACGAACCGCCACTAAAGGCCCACCACGTGGCGTGAGCTCGCGCTGTGGTATGGGGGACCTTTAGTATCGGTTGGTGTTACTAATCGGTACTAGAGGTTTTTTTGAAAAAAAAATCTGAAAATTTTGGAAAAAAAAATTGATTTTTTTTATTTCCAATTTTCTAAATTATTTGATGATTTAGTCTCTAATCACCCCTCTTAACTACTCAAGTGTAGATCACTCATTCCAAATTGTCTAACTTCCAGGCCGGTCACCCATCCTCTCACTCCCCTAGCCGGAGCACGCTTAACTTCGGAGTTCTATTCCCTCTACTTTCCAAGTCTCCACTTGTTGTTTTCCTGACAAATGTAAGCTGTCAATCCTATTAACCCTCAATAGTTTCGCTTGAGCGTTAGGTCACACGTTTCACTGTTTGAGTTTGAAACTATTATTCTAAAAACAGTAATTATTTAGTAACACTAATATTTCTTGAATAAGTTTGACCACAGTTTGACCATAGTTTGACCAGATTTGACCAAAATTCAAAAAATTGAAATAATTATTTAGTAACACTAATATTCCTGAATAATTATGTAATAACATTAATACTTCTTGAATAAGTAGTTTGACCATAGTTGACCAAATTTAACCAAAAAACTGAAATTTGAGCATATCTTTTTTTCCTTTTGGAATTTGAGGATTCTAAAAAATTGCAAACAGGCCATAGGCGGTCAAATTTGAATGCGGATTTTCATGTTGAATTTTTTGATATATTATACGTTTTTTCTGACATCGTATGCAAAAGTTATAGCCGTTTTACATTTTCCCTAAACTTTTTGCAAAACATGTCCAAATTGAAGTTTTCAAATTTTTGGAACTAGTAGATGTAGTAATATAACTACCTCTCAGAGGATTTTATTTTTTGAAGTTTTTATCATTTTCTTTTGATTTTTTAAAAACTGAAATGGCGATACACAGGTGGGGGGTAGAGTTTGAAAATTGCCCTATAGTCCCGGTTTGTGTCTCCAACCGGGACTATACGTCAGAACCCTTTAGTCCCGGTTCATGGCACGAACCGGTACTAAAGGTGATCGTGGGGCCCTGGCCTGACGCCAGCCTGCCACCACCCCTTTAGTACCGGTTCGTGGCACGAACCGGTACTAAAGGTTCAACACGAACCGGCATTAATGCATAGCCGTTCGAACCGGCACTAATAGTACCATTAGTACCGGGCCAAAATCAAACCGGGACTAATGTGCCTCACATTAGGTCCTTTTTCTGCTAGTGTAAGGCAAACTTGTTTAACTTATGTCTGTAGTGAGATATTGTTGCTTCTACTGACTCGTTTGTATTCGAGCTTATGTATTGGATCCCTTGAGGCCCCTGGCTTGTAATATAAAGCGTGTATGACTTTAATTTGTGTTTGGAGTTGTATTGTGATATCTTTTAGTGACTCCCTGATCTTTGTCGTACACATTTAGGTGCATGATTAGTGTACGGGCAAATCGGGGACGTCACACAATGATTGTAGTGTGTGTATAAACTCAGATTTTGTCTGGTATGTTGTACATGCATTGCTAATTTAACCGAATTGAATTTCTAACCATGGCAAGAATGCTCAGTTGTTTACTTTAAATGGTTCTCAAGCTGAGAAGCAGAAGTGGGTAGGATGCATGTTCTGAATTCTTGCACGGAGATTCAGACAATACTATGGTTGAGATTGCTAACTGTGACATTGATGTATAATGTTTCCCAAAATATCTAGGACGCTATGAGCAAATTTAGGTTGTCAACGACGGCATCTTTGCCAAACTGGCGACCCAGAGTACCTCTATCCGTAGTTTTTTTTCATCAGAGACTTTTCTCCCATGTTGGTCATGACTAAAGTTGATTTATGTTACTTGGGTGAGAAGTGAGTTTGTGGTGATCAAGGTGCCTAGATTTAATCGCAAAGTGGGAAAGATGCAATCAGTTGTTTTTCTTCTCCATAGCAATGCATGGGCATTCAACCACGTATCTCTTTATGTAGAAAAATGCATGTATTGTGCACGTATGATACTTTAAAAAATTGATAATTAAGTTTTTGGTTAAGACGAATCTTGATAGCATCACATACATGAGTGTTCTCCCATGATAATACATGGACCCATGAGCTAAGCATTCTCTGGTTCCACGCATGAGCATTTTTGCTAGTCCCACAAAAACTAATAAATGGCCACCATAATATGATAACAACATGAATCACCCCCTTTAGACTGGCCATATTGGGAGAAACTTGCACAGTATAACATAGGGTTTAGCTCAGCAATTTTGCTTATGTGACATTTAGTTAACGAGGCGAGAGTTAATTTGAGTAACATAGCTGGTGACCGTAACATAGCGCTTCATCTGCACCCATCACCTGAAATGTGGACCCCGTGCGGGGTTCACACTTCAGGTGATGGGTGCATGCTTCAAATGTGCATGATGATTTTTGCGTTACCATGAATCGATCGACTTGAGCATTGTAAGATCATGATGACCTTACCTGGAAGGTCTATGGACACCATTCCCTTCAACCGTGCATGATCAATTTTATGTCACCGACTTGAAGCAAACATATTTGACTTTGACACCATTCCCTTTTAACAATGTATTTTGATACGGAGGGTTGGCAACTGAGGTGTTGAACAAAACGCCTTCAGTATATCTAACTAGCTCAAGGTTTAACTGACATCTGAATAGCCTTGATGCGACAAAGATATCAATATAAAGTATCATTATTGAAGAAATATCGCACACTGATGGCACGAAAACACCAACATTGAATGAGAAAAGGATTACATTTGGTGTTGTGGTAAAAACCTTTGAGATGAACTAAAAATATTATAACTAGAAACATGAGTTGAGAACAACCATTATCCCTCATATTATGGATGAAACTGAGATTAAGTCAAAAACTTTATTTTGATCAGAGCAACTGGTAAATCTGATCAGGCCCAAGGGACTAATTCTCCGCTGCTGCATAACACGGTCCTAAGAACACTGGTGTATACACTTCCACCGTAAGGTGGTCAACACCAGTAAGTTTGTCAAAATCCACCTTGATGATACCACTTGCAAGAGCAAACTCCCCAGTCCCACCAGTAACAGCCAACTGACCATTAACACCCAAGGCGTTTCCCATCACTTGAAGGGTGGATCCTTTGAACCTGCGCATGAAACATGGCATACAATAATATCATGTTAAATAAAGGAAACAAAAAATACTAGGAAAGGTAACCCTCTTTTTGAAAATAAGTGAGCTTTTTTCCAAGCTTTAACATCATCATGTTTGACCATATTTACAGAAGAGAACATACCAACATCTGTACCACATTGAATTGGTATCATTAGTTTGATCATGAATGAACACTAGTAGAAAACTGGGCTTTGGTCACAGGGAAATATCCACATTAGTCCCGGTTCAGTCACGAACCGGGACTAATGCGAGCATTGGTCCCGGTTCGTGCGGCCAGGGGCCTGCCGGGCCTCGTGGGGGCATTGGTCCCGATTCGTCCGGCCCCTTTGGTCCCGGTTGGTGGGACAAACCGGGACCAATGGGCCACGCTCCTGGCCCACCACCCTTTAGTCCCGGTTCATACCACAAACCGGGACTAAAGGGCTGGTCCTAGTTGCGGCCAGTGTTTAGTCCCACCTCGCCAACCAAAGGGCGCTCACACCAGTTTATAAGCCCGTCCCTCTCTGCCTTGTTGAGCTCCTCTCAAAGTGAAAATAGATGCCCTTATACAGAGAATTTGACCTAAATTCACAGTAAATTTCTTTGAATTTCAAAGAAATTTATTATGAATTTAGGTTGAATTTTCTCTATAGGCGCATCTATGTTCATTTTTTTATAGTAAATAAAATAAATAAACCTTAATAAAATAAATAAAAATAAAGAAACCTTAATAAAATAAAATAAACTATAGTAACTAAAATAAATAAACCTTAATAAAATAAATAAAAATAGCAGCAGTAAAATAAATAAAAATAGCAGCAGTAAAATAAATAAAAATAAAATAATTAAAGTAAAATACATAAGTAATTAGAAATAAAATAAATAAGTTTTTTGTTGTAAGTAGAAACAAAACAAAATAAATAAAGCAAAAGAAAAAAAATTATGCCACCTACTAGGCCACCACGGCCTGAATACGACTAGAAACCCATCCATGGGCCAGGATTCAGGCTTGCAGAAGGCCCAGTAGGCCCCACAGGCAAAGAGAACGGTTAGGCCCGAAAGCCTGCAGTTGAGAGGAGCTCGAGAGGGTGGGCGCAGCAGCGCTTATGAACCACTCTCGAGCCCTCTCAACTAGCGAGGTGGGACTAAACTTTTGACGCGGGGCAGCACAAGGCCTTTGGTCCCGGTTGGTGCCACCAACCGGGACTAAAGGGGTCATTGGTCCCGGTTCGTGGAACCAACCGGGACCAAAGGCCTTTAGTCCCAGTTGGTGCCACGAACTGGGACCAATGGGTTGCCTATATATACCCCATCGCCACAGCAGAGCACTCCACAGTGCTCTGTTTTTTCTGGCCAGCGAGGGGAGGGCATTTGGGTGCTCTAGCTCACCTCCTATGCACATGAGGTGTTCGATGAAATGTCTGAGCCACACTAGTTAATCTTTCTCCTCTCGAAACTCGACCTCCAAGCTCCATTTTCCCCGAGATTTGTCTAGGTTTAGCGGTCCGTCATGTCTCGTCCCCGTCTTCACCGCCGTCGATCGCCCGCGCCGATCTCGTCGCCAGCACCACCGTGGTGAGCCTCTTGTTCTTATCTTCTTTCTGAAAGAAAAAAATTCTTACTTTAGATAGATACTTGTCTAATTTTGTTACTTTTATTATTCCTTCTTATTACATAGTGCGATGGTTTTGGTATCCGCCCCCGTCGGCCCTCATCCTGTCTATGATTCGGATGTGGTATATATTATCTTTTTATAACTATTTGGTTCATTTATTGTTTATGACAAATATCCCGACCAACGTGACATAGATTTTATTTATCTAGGAGGTGGTTGAACCGGAAATTCTAACCGACCCTATTGTCGAGAGGTTAAATTTAGTTGAAGAAGAAAACAATTACTTGAAGGAAAAAATTAAAAAATTGAGGAGGAGAAGATGATATTGGAGTTGCATGTTGCGGATGTCGTCGATGATCACAAGATCAAGATGGATGCAATGCGCTTGAAGATTAGAAAGATTAGAAAATATGCCATTCATACCGAGGCTTGGTATCATTATGCCGTTGGATCAATTGTTACCTTGGTTGCGATTACGCATTTGTTTTCGCATTGAAATGTTTTACATAGTTTCAATGTATGGTTTAATTAATTAGATGCTCTGGAGAGCTATATATATGTTGTTAGATGAGAACTATGTATGTACTTTGGTTTTAATGTGATGATGAACTTCTATTAATTTGGTCACTTAATTATCTATTCATGATGTTCTATAATGGTTTTTGACACACTTAATTATATATAATGCACGCAGATGAACCGGCAATGGATGTATGGTGACAGACACACCTCCGAGTACATTAAGGGCGTGCATGATTTTCTCGAAGTGGCTGAGGCAAACAAGCAGAATGGTTTTATGTGTTGTCCATGCCCTATATGTGGGAATACGAAGTCTTACTCTGACCGGAAAATCCTTCACACCCACCTGCTTTACAAGGGTTTCATGCCACACTATAATGTTTGGACGAGGCACGGAGAAATAGGGGTTATGATGGAAGACGGCGAAGAAGAAGAGGACGATGACAACTATGTGCCCCCTGAATACGGTGATGCTGCAACGGGGGAAGCTGCTGAAGATCAAGAGGAACCAGACGATGTGCCCAATGATGCTGCAAGGGGGAAGCTGCTGAAGATCAAGAGGAACCAGTGCCCGATGATGATGATCTCCGCCGGGCCATTGTCGATGCAAGGACGCAATGCGAAAGTCAAAAGGAGAAGCTGAAGTTCGATCGCATGTTAGAGGATCACAAAAAAGGGTTGTACACCAATTGCGAAGATGGCAACACAAAGCTCGGTACCGTACTGGAATTGCTGCAGTGGAAGGCAGAGAATGCTGTGCCTGACAAAGGATTTGAGAAGCTATTGAAAATATTGAAGAAGAAGCTTCCAAAGGATGACGAATTGCCCGACAGTACATACGCAGCAAAGAAGGTCGTATGCCCTCTAGGATTGGAGGTGCAGAAGATACATGCATGCCCTAATGACTGCATCCTCTACCGCGGTACGTACAAGGATCTGACGCATGCCCGGTATGCGGTGCATTGCGGTATAAGATCAGACGAGACGACCCTGGTGATGTTGATGGCCAGCCCCCCAGGAAGAGGGTTCCTGCGAAGGTGATGTGGTATGCTCCTATAATACCACGGTTGAAACGTCTGTTCAGAAACAAAGAGCATGCCAAGTTGATGCGATGGCACAGTGTGGACCGTAAGAAAGACGGGAATTTGAGAGCACCCGCTGACGGGTCGCAGTGGAGAAAAATCGAGAGAAAGTACTGGGCTGAGTTTGCAGCTGACCCAAGGAACGTATGGTTTGGTTTAAGCGCGGATAGCATTAATCCTTTCGGGGAGCAGAGCAGCAATCATAGCACCTGGCCCGTGACTCTATGTATGTATAACCTTCCTCCTTGGATGTGCATGAAGCGGAAGTTCATTATGATGCCAGTTCTCATCCAAGGCCCTAACCAACCCGGCAACGACATTGATGTGTACCCAAGGCCATTAGTTGAAGAACTTTTACAGCTGTGGAATGGAAACGGTGTACGTACGTGGGATGAGCACAAACAAGAGGAATTTAACCTGCACGCGTTGCTGTTTGTAACCATCAACGATTGGCCCGCTCTCAGTAACCTTTTAGGTCAGACAAACAAGGGATACCACACATGCATGCACTGTTTAGATGACACTGAAAGTATATACCTTGACAAATGCAGGAAGAATGTGTACCTGGGCCATCGTCGATTTCTTCCGACCAACCATCAATGTCGAAAGAAAGGCAAGCATTTCAAAGGTGAGGCAGATCACCGGAAGAAGCCCGCCATGCGTACCGGTGATCACGTACTTGCTATGGTCAATGATTTACACGTAATCTTTGGAAAGGGTCCCAGTGGACTAGCTGTTCCGAATGACGCTGAGGGACACGCACCCATGTGGAAGAAGAAATCTACATTTTGGGACCTACCCTACTGGAAAGAGCTAGAGGTCCGCTCTTCAATCGACGTGATGCACGTGACGAAGAACCTTTGCGTGAACCTGCTAGGCTTCTTGGGCGTGTATGAGAAGACAAAAGATACACCTGAGGCACGGGAGGACCTGCAACGTTTGCACGAAAAAGACGGCATGCCTCCGAAGCAGTATGAAGGTCCTGCCAGCTACGCTCTTACGAAAGAAGATAAAGAAATCTTCTTTGAATGCCTGCTCAGTATGAAGGTCCTGACTGGCTTCTCGTCAAACATAAAGGGAATAATAAATATGCCAGAATAAAAGTTCCAGAACCTAAAGTCTCATGACTGCCACTGATTATGACGCAACTGCTTCCGGTTGCATTGAGGGGGCTTCTACCGAAAAACGTCCGATTAGCCATTGTGAAGCTATGTGCATTCCTCAATGCAATCTCTCAGAAGGTGATCGATCCAGAAATCATACCAAGGCTAAGGAGTGATGTGGCACAATGTCTTATCAGTTTCGAGCTGGTGTTCCCACCATCCTTCTTCAATATCATGACGCACGTCCTAGTTCATCTAGTCGACGAGATTGTCATTCCGGGGCCCGTATTTCTACACAATATGTTCCCCTTTGAGAGGTTCATGGGAGTCCTAAAGAAATATGTCCGTAACCGCGCTAGGCCAGAAGGAAGCATCTCCATGGGCCAGCAAACAGAGGATGTCATTGGGTTTTGTGTTGACTTCATTCCTGGCCTTAAGAAGATAGGTCTCCCTAAATCGCGGTATGAGGGGAGACTGACTGGAAAAGGCACGCTTGGAGGGGGGGACTCAATAATATGCAGGGACGGATATTCTTGGTCTCAAGCACACTACACAGTTCTACAGAACTCTATCTTGGTGACCCCGTATGTCGATGAACACGAACAGTCTGCGCTCCAAACACCCGGAGCAGTGTGACGACTGGATTACATGTGAACACATCAGGACTTTCAGCAGTTGGTTGGAAACACGTCTCAGAGGTGACACCACTGTTTGTGATGAGTTGTACTCGTTGTCCAGGGGACCATCTTCGACTGTATTGACTTACAAAGGACACGAGATAAATGGGAATACATTTTACACGATCGCCCAAGATCAAAAGAGCACCAACCAAAACAGCGGTGTCCGCTTTGATGCAGCAACCGAGAGGGGAAAGGACACATATTATGGTTACATAATGGACATATGGGAACTTGACTACGGACATGATTTTAAGGTCCCTTTGTTTAAGTGCAAATGGGTCAATCTGTCAGGAGGCGGGGTACAGGTAGACCCACAGTACGGAATTACAACAGTGGATCTGAACAATCTTGGGTACACTGACGAACCGTTCGTCCTAGCCAATGATGTGGCACAGGTTATCTATGTGAAGGACATGTCTACCAGACCGAGAAAAAGAAAAGATAAGGAAGCGAATATATCATACGATGAGCCAAAGCGCCACATAGTTCTTTCAGGAAAAAGGGACATTGTGGGAGTGGAGGGCAAGACAGACATATCTGAAGATTATGAAAAGTTTCATGAAATTCCTCCCTTCAAAGTCAAGGCTGACCCAAGCATCCTGATAAACAATGAAGATTATCCATGGTTACGGCACAATAAGCAAATGACACAAGCGAAGAAAAAGTGAAGACTTTCTCCCGCAACTATTATGATGATACCATGCCAACTTTGTAACAGACGAGTATGATACCATTGTCCATTTTGTACACGAAGTGCATCTAGTTTTTGCCGTAACCCTCTCAACTTTCTTGCACATGCTATGTGGATGAAATGATGATACCATGCCAACTTTCAACCTTTTCAGAGTTCATTTGAAATGCTTTTCAATTTTAGGGTCTTATAGCTCAAAATAATTAGTAAATGCATGAAAAATAACATGCCAAAAATTAAAAATTATGCCACCTACTTGGCCACCACGGCCTGAATATGATTAGAAACCCATCCATGGGCTAGGATTCAGGCCCACAGAAGGCCCAGTAGGCCCACAGGCATGTACAGAGAGGTTAGGCCCGTAAGCCTGCTTTAGAGAGGATGAAGAAGATGCGCAATGCTCACGTTACTTAGCTTCAAGCCTTGAGGGATAAGGTAGACTGCATGGAGCGGCTTATAAGCCCTGAGTGCAGAGACGATGAAGAAGATGCGCAATGCTCACGTTGCTTACCTTCAAGCCTTGAGGGATAAGGTAGACTGCATGGAGCTATGCGCAGTGCAGTCTACACTATTCCGAAAGGCTTGAAGCAAATCAACGAGCATTGCGCCTCTTTTTTATTTTTAATAACTTATTACAACTCCGGACTTGTTGTGTTCCGACAAAATAAAATAAACTTGAATAAAATTTATGAAACTAAAATTAACAAAGTATTTTCTGTTCAAAACATTATAAGAAACCTCCAGTATTATTGAAACTAAAATCATATAAAATTGATGCAACTAAAATTATCGAAGTATTTTCTGTTCAAAATCATTCAAAGCAAAAAGAATTTTCATAAAGAACTTTTTTTGATAGAAACTTTAATAGCAAAAAGAATTATCATAAAGTAAAATAAATAAGTAATTAGAAACAAAATAAAATAAAATAAATAAGTTTTTTGTTGTAAATAGAAACAAAACAAAATAAATAAAGCAAAAAAGAAAACAAAAAAACTAAATACAGCAAAA